>NW_025999982.1:6946815-6994463 GCF_001458135.2 Marmota marmota marmota | reverse complement strand
CCGGGAGCCTTTTCGGGTCCCCGTCTGCAATGAGGGAGTTTCGCTCAAGTCCGGGGGCTCCTGCGGGGTCCCCGCGTCCTCACGGCCCTTCCCCCTCCCCCCGGGGTCCCCGGGGCTCACCTGGGGCGGGGGCCAGCCCTGCCCACCGCCCCGAGCAGCAGGAGCCGGCCAGGCGCAGGCGGCGTGGGGCGCCGGCCATGGCGGGCGCTCAGGACTGGGCCATCGCTGCCACCTGCGGAACCGCGCGCCGCGACTGAGCGGCCGGGCGGCGCCGGGGGAGGAGCCGGCGCGGGGCCGCCCCACCCGCGGGAGGGGTCGGGCGGGGTCCGCGGGCTTCGGTCCGCGCTGCCCAGGCCCTGGTCGCCCGGCGGCCCGCGGCCCGGTCCGCAAGTCCCCGGCGCTGCGCTCCCGGAGAGCGCCCTCGGGTTTAGGCAGCGCAGGAGCCCGGCCGCCAGCTCTGAGCGCCCGCGGTGCGCTTGGCCGGCTTTCAGCGACAAGAGCGGCCCGCCCCCCACCCTGGCACCCCAGCACCCCCAGGCTCCCCGGCTAAGGAGAGCCACCGCCTGCCACAACGTATTGAGGGGACCCGAAGGAAAGCAGGGTCGGGAAGCGGATGGGACTAGTCCAAGGTCACACCGCCTGGCAAATTTCTTCTAGAAAGTATATCCCCAGTGCGGCGGTGCCTAGGAAGAAAGATCGGTGCGGAGCGACCATCTCTTCCCCAAGTTCTCCCCTCATTCCCGGCTCTGTTTTCCAGGCAGGCCCAGGACAGCCAAGGTTGGGGAGCTGGGGTGCGGATTCACTTGAGCCCCGAAGCTTCGCCACTTTTCCCTGCAGCCCCAGTGCCTGCCCTTATAACCCCGGTGTAGGTGTGGTAATGTGGGATCGTGACTCTTCCCTGTCTCCCTGTTTTGTGGGGACTCTGCATTTCACCTGCATTTGTTTCTACCTCTGTCCTTAAACAGTACAGGGCAGCAGAGCTGGCACAGCGTTGATTCCCTCCTACAGCATGTAAGTGGGGAGTGCGTGCTCAGAGCGACTGGCTTATCTTCCCAAACACTCTTGAGAAATGGAGATGGAAAAGGAGGATCCCCTCATCTAAGAACATTGATGCCACTGTTGGGAACCACGGGTGTGGCAGCACCCAGCCCTGAACCTGCCATGGGGCACGTCTGCACCATTCCACAGAGAAAGGGAATTTGTGAGGATAGTTGTACTTTCGTCTACCCAGAAGTCAGTCTAACAGGTACCTTTTGGGTATTACTTAGAATTAAATTGTTCAGCTCCAAGGGAAGGACAACACCATCCCAAATAACAATGGTGTTAAAAAAAAAAAAAAAAAAAAAGGACTTTTTCGAAAAGAACGACTAGAGGTTGAGCCCAGGTTGGGAGTGGCTGCTCTCTCATCATCAGGGTTGCCAGATCTTCTAGCTTCCACTTTCTCTGGTTCAAGTCTTCTACCTAATGAGCTTCAGATCTAACCCTGGTACCCAAATTCCAGCCAGCAGGAAAGAGGAAAGGGAAAAAGATGGGTATCCTCTACCCATAAAGAGATACCCTGGAAGAAGCAGTCATCAATTCCAAGTCTGTTGGTCAGAACTTAGTCACATGGGCTCTCATGTGCGGGGGAGGCTGGGAAGTATCCTTTATTCCAGGTGGTCATGGGCACAGTTAAATATTGGGCCTTGTATTACTTTGTTGGCTTTCTGTTGCTAATATCACAGTAGCACCGACTGGATATATTTTAAGGAAAAGAGTTTTATTTTGGCTCATAATTCTGATCCAAGGTTGAGGGCCTGCATCTGGTGATGACCGTCTTGCTGGCGGAGTCCTGGTGTCTCAGATCATTACATGGCAAGAGATAGGGAGTTCTCAGTATACCTAGCCAAGACGGTTTTAATAGCAGACTCACTGCAGAGAGTCCATTAACCCATTAACCCACTAATCCAGTAATTATATGAATGGCTTAATCTGTTTATGAGGGCAGAGCCTTTATCACCTATTAAAGGTCCCATCTGGTCCCACCTCTTAATATCTCATAGTGGGAATTTAATTTCAACATGAGTTTTAGAGGGGACAAACCATATTTCAACCATAGCTCTCTATAGGAAGACCAGAAAAGAAAAAAAGGGCAATAATTTGTAAAATCTGCTACATCCGGATAGAGAGGGGGAAGAAGAGAGAGGAAGAAAAGAGAGTACTCAGAAGGAATTAGGCCCTTTCCTATATAATTATATAAATTTATCAACCTCCTAATTACATTTATTCAGCAAGTATCTATTGAACACCTGCCATGTGTACACTGAGCTAGGTCCTGGGGATACAGAGGCAATGCCATCCTTGCCTTCGGAGAGATTATGTTCTAATTCAGGAGGGAGACAATAAATGGGTAATTACAGCATTGAGTCATTTAGATTACAACTGTGATAAGCATTGTTGCGATAAGCACTTAAAAGGTCACTTTCTCTCTACCAGGGGCTTTCTCTGACTGGGAGGAACTTTTTTGTGTGTCCTGCCAGGGCAGGGCAAGCACCTCTAGGAGCATCTATCAGCTACGGATGGACAGAAGTGGAAGGACAAATACCCTAGCTCCTGGCCTCTTGGACAGACAGCTCAGAGACACTGCTGTCTCCCAGAAGTCGCTAGGTTCCTGTGGTGCTCTCCTGCTTGGAACCCCTGGTATTGCCTTCCTTCCTTGTCTGTCTCACTGTCCATCAGCAGGGGGCTAGAGCATCCTGGGGTCACCCCCCAAATAAAAGCTTCTGGGAGTGCCCAGCTGAAGACAGAGGCTGTGTGAGGGCATCTAGGACAGAGAGGCTGGTCTCTCCTTTTAACATCTGGGTCTAAGAGCCTCTGAGTTTGCCCGGATGCTGCTTCTCTCTCAGCATGTACCATCCTGGAAACTACCTGGCTCCTTTTCCCTCGACCACAGCTCTGGAGGGGGGAGGGGCAGGATGGCATATTTCAGCACAGCACAGGTTTTTCCCTAATAATAATAATAATAACAACTTCCTGGTGGCCCTGTCTCTGGAGATGATAAATGATAGCAGGTGCCCTGCCCTGTTGCATCCATGGCTATACCCTGTGGCTGTTGGAAAGTTGTGCACTGGACATTTGGGAGGATTTCTCTCCCCAGCTTGTAAGGGAAGTGGGAGTAGGTTCAAAGTCAGATTTATTTATTTATTTATTTATTTTATAACAATGTCACTGCTCTCTATCCCTCCTCACCCATTCTCCTAGCAGATTAGCTTTCTCAAACTATTATCTGACCTTCTCCCTAAAACCATCATCCATTGGCCCCATTTCCTAGGATCAAGTCTTCCAAACCCATTAGCGTCTAAGAAGCCTGTCTGGATCTGCCCCAGCTCATCTCTCCTACCTCTCCTGTCTGGGCTCCTACTCATGCTTCAAGACCCAGTTCCGATGACCCACTCTCCAGACTTTTCTTCACTCTTGCCCCTCAACAACCTGTCAGCAGCAAGAGCTCTGGAAGTCTTCCTTAAACATGGCTCTCCTCCAGGATTCCCCAATATCTGCCCACACTCAGAACCTCAGTGGAAGGGTGACCCCACTTAGAAGCTTTCCATGACACCTCCCCCTCCCCATTTCTCATAAGCCCAGCTCCTTGAATAACTACCATGAGGACACTACAGAATTATGAAATGATGGGAGCGTTATGAAGTGCTCACGATGCTGGTTAACCTCTCTGTTTCCCTGTGGACTGAGACCCTTGAGGGCAGGGCCTCATCTCTACCCACAGCACCCAGCGAGGTGCTTGGAACATAGTAGGTGCTCTTTGATTCTTGTTTCAAATAAATGGAATGGGTTGAAGCCCTTTCCACGTTCTGTCCCGTCCTCATCAGGCTGGCCTTCTTGGGGGAAGGGACACTTTCTTGTTCATCTCTGGATATCCTGTATCAGCATCAGCCCTGGCACGTGGCAGGTGATCAATCAATGTTAGTTGCAATTGAAACGTGTCAATACAAGTCTCTGATGAGTTCCCAGCACACCAGAGGTGCTCAAAAATGTATGGGAGGAAAAAACAAATGTATGGGAGAGGCCTGGGCTGGGAAAGAGGGCAGAGCATGCCCTGGACTGTTCTTTCCCCACAGTGTTTTCAAGGTGCTCAGGTCCCCTAGAGCAGAGGAAAGCATGTCCCCCACCAAGAACAGATTTGTATGGCATTCATTTGCTAAACTATATCAACGATAACAATAATGCTACAAATGAGAACAAAAGCCACTGCTTCTGGAGCCCCCAGGTGTGGCTGAGTGCTTGGTGGGCGGGCCCTCACCACTACCAAGGGCCAGCGTTGTTAGGCCCATTTCATGCTGAGAGGACTGAGGCTCAGGGATGAACAATGAGCAGACCTGGCATTTGTCCAGGTTCACCAGTCCCCAGAGCTGGTATAGATGGAAGCTCATTGGGAGCAGCTGGATCTTTGGCAGCCCAGAGGTTTGGGGCTTCCCCTCTGCCGTCCTGTCTCAGGAGCTCCTCTTCAGTGGCTCCTTCCTGTACAGCCCAGAGCTCTAGGTCCTGCCTCTTACCCTCATACCCAAGGCTTCTCCAGGTGCCCCAGGTGGGGTCCCCCCAGCTCCATCTGGTTTTCAGATGGCCTTCAGAAATAGGAACAGGAGCAACTGATGTGCACCCCTCAGGAGAGGGTGCTCTAGGCTGTATCTCTGGGGAGACAGGCCTGAGAACAGGCTGTCCACCCTCTCTGTCCTCAGCAGCAAGACCAGGGCAAGAGCAGGGCAGATCTTTTGCTTGGGAGGAGGCAGGAGAAACAGAGGAGATAAGAGAGAGGGCAGAGGAGAGGAGAGGAGAAGGATTTGCCCGAAAAAACAGGTGTCTCTTGCCCACGTAGTTCAGGCTTCTTCCCAAGCTCCATTTACTTCCCCAGATTTAACATCACATCCCTCTTCTGAATGAGAAGATAAGGAAAGAGTCATCTTGTAGCCTAGTGTCAACACATGTTTACAAACAGACCTACACACGGATCTTAGAGTCTGGGGTCTCGGGTTCAAGTTCAGTTCAGTTCCTTACTGTTCCGCGTTAACATTTGCTAAGCCTTTCTCACACTCCATACGATGGGAAGATGAACAAGGGCTAACATCTACCCAGCATTGCCTCATGCCAGACACTGTCCAAGGAGCTTTGCAAGACTTCCTAGAAACTTCCTGTACAAAGTGTGTGCATTTCTTGCCAGTGGGTTTGCTTTCAGGTTGAATTCACTGAATTTTCTTGTGTAAAGACATCACATGGGGGTCACCCCTGGATATTCTGGCAGAGATCCGTGTGTTCCTGATAGGGAGTCTTGGGGAACATTTCCTTTCTAGATGTCAGAGCTGCGGGTCTTGGATATGGCATCAAAGGTGGCCTTGGTAAAGCTGGCACAGGTGTAACTGTCATCAAGACCATACCGTTTGCTAAACTGTGTTAACAATAACTTACAAATGAAAACAATAGCTACTACTTTTTGAACCCCAACTCTGACCCACTCTGACTGTGTATGCTATGGTTTAGATATGAGGTATTCCCCAACGTTCATGTGTCAATGTAGGAGGAGAAACGATCAGATTATGAGATCTGTAACCTAATCAGTGGATTCATCCATTTGATGGATTAATAATTTGAAAGGATTTACTATTGGGGGCATGGATTGGTAAAGCAGATCTCTGGGGTATACCCTTGGGAATTATACCTGGTTCCCCTGGAATCTTTCCCCACCTGCCTCTCCCCGATTTCTGGTTTTCCTCCATCATGCCCTTCTGCCATGTTGCTCTGCCCCACCTTGAGCCCAGAGCAATGGACTTGGTCAGCCATGGACTGAACCTCTGAAACTGTGAGTTCAAAGTAAATTTTTCCTCCTCTAAGTTGTTCTGGTCAGGTATTTTGGTCACAGCGATGAAAACCTAACTAGTGTATTGTGTTATTTCATTTAATGCTCGCCAGCACCCTTGCCACAGTCTGGCTGGGCACAAATGCCGCAGTCTGGCTGGGCACACAATCACGAGCCACCACACAGCTTGTAGATTCAAACAGCAACTCTTTATTCCCGAACTCACACCAGCCGTCTCTGCCCAAATCCACCTTCACTGGGCTTCTATCTCCCAAAAAATATACTGTCTGAATCCCGTGAGAACTCAAGGGGAACTCAGGCAGCAGGATATGCCCTATTCCCAGCAGGAATAATCTTAAACCTTAAACCTGGAACCTAAACCGGGAACGCCCTAATCCGCCTTGGTCCTTGAGCAAGGTCACCTACATTCAATGTCACTGCAACATGGGGTACGCTGGCAAGGAAATTGTCGTACCTACTTGGCTAATGGCTCCCAGCACACCCTCACCCCAGTTACCACCAGATACAGTGAAGTTCAGCTGCTGGGAGAAGGTAGAGATGGCAGCTGCTGCCCAGGAATCCAGTCTCTGCAGGAGAGCTTGGCTGCTGCAGCTTCTGCGGACAGAGTGTATCCCAGGAGGATGTCCCTGCGGGCGAGGACTCCACCCCTCTGCCTCCTGCTTCTCTCCTCAGAGAAGAATGATCCTTGCCTTCTGCCACCTGACCCAGAGCTCCTGGGAGTGACACTGGGTTGTGAAATAGGATCATTTTTATTCCAATTTGACAAGTGAGGATGCTGAGGACCAGAGCAGTTAGGAAATGAGCCCATGATGGCCCGAGAGAGCCCACAAGAGGCTGGATGGAGACCCACCTGACCCTGTCCACGGACTCCATGGCCCACGCTGACTGCCTCACAGGAGGGTTTGCCAATCAGAAAGCCCCTGCCCAGAACTGGGCACAAGTTCATCTCAGTAAGTGGCAGCCTTAGCACTACTGTGCCACCCTCTGTCTTCCTCGCTGTGGGTGCACCAGCTGTGCCAGGTCTCCGCAAGGCTGATGCCCAGGCTCCCTGGCACAGTACCCATTTCCCACCCAGGTGGTCACTGCCAGATCCTGTAGGTCTACAGGGGAGGAGTCCTGCCAGACCAAGGGCCCTTCTCCAGCGAGGCGCCCTACCCCTCTTGTTCTCCCCATTCACAGAGCCAGCTGAGCTCAGCAGGTGCTGGGTCCCATCCAGCTCCGGGCAGTCAGAGGGAAAGATTTACTGCCTCTTGAGCTACAGTGATTATTGCTCTCCTGGGTGGATGCAGCACACTGTATTTCCAAAGTGTCACAGCATCATTTTCTAACGGACTCCTCTGTTGAGAAAGGTCAATGGGATCACACCCACTTTACAGGGAGGGACACTGAGTTCCACAAGCATCTGGGGATTTGCTTAAGGTCCCTTAGGAAAATGCTGGCAGGGTTTGAGCAACTCTGGACCAAAGGAGAGGAAAAAGTGAAGTGGGAACAGTGGAGCTCCTCTCCCTCCTCCACAGGAGGACCCCAGCCAGCAGCAAGCAGGGTTCCCTTATTCTCTTCCAGGAGGATTAGTGTCAGGAGTGGGGAGAAGGTGAGGGGAAGTCCAACAGAGGATGGGTCAGGGGAGAGGGACTTGGCCCCAGTCACTGAGCCAGAAAGCATCCATCAGGGAGGATGGTAGGTTACCCTGAGAATGTTCTCTTTTCTCCCTTTAGACAAGAACGTACAGCAGAGCTGGCTGCAAGCTCTGCAAATCTGGGCACACAGCATAGTTTAGTTTCCTGGGGCAGCTGTAACAAATATCAAAAACGGAGTGGCTTTACAACAGACGTTGAATGTTCTGGAGGATAGAGGTCTGCCATCAGGTGTTGGCAGCATTGGTTCCTTCTAGAACTGTAAGGGAGAATCTGCTCCAGGTCTCTCTCCTAGTTTCTAGTAGCCTCAGGCATTCCTTGGTTTGTGGATAGCATTCTTCTTGCATCTTCATGTTCTTGTTCCTCTGTGCATGTCTCTCTGTGCCCAAATAGCCCTTCAAATAAGAATACCAGTCAGATTAGGGCCCATCCTAATGACCTCACTTTGACTTGATTATCTCTGTAAAGATCCTATTTCCAAATCAGATCACAGTCTGACATTCTGGAAGTTAGGACTTCATATCTTTTTGGAGGGACTCAACTAGATCCATAAAACACCGAGGTCACATTTCCCAGTCTTCCCTGATGTTGAGTGTGGAGGGAAGTAATGTAGCCACCTCCAGGCCTGGCCCATGAAGCCTCCCAGCTCTGCACTCTCACTCCGTCTCCCTCAGTGGAGAGGACAGTGGAGCCACAAGACAGAAGGAGCCTGGGTCCCTGAATGGCTGTGTGGAGCAGAGCCTCCTAGAGACCCACATTGGATCAGAGAGTGTTAAGTCACTGAGATTTGAAGGATGTTTGTCACTGTGGTTTGCCTACTTTGACAAACACAACTGGCATGTACCTCTGAGCCTACCTATGGGCGAGGCTAGATAGTCCAGGTGGAGGGCTTCTGAAGTCCCTCTGTGTAGAGAATGGGGCTCCTCACTCCGTCTCCTCCTCCCTGCCCCCTTACCTTTGTCCATGGACCACAGCATCAGAAAGGGGATTTGAGGTCTCTGTTACTGTGGGACCTGGGAGTAGGGAGCAGACTCAATGGTTCCTGTCCACCTAGCCCCTCTCTTTCTCCACCCCCAGTGTTCCCCACCTGTTTGCCTTTTTCTCTGGAAAGAAGATGGGGAGCTGAGGAGGGGGTGGTTACAACAGCCTGTACTGCCCCTTCGCAGAATTAGAGCTCTTATGGGTAAGAGAAAATGTGCCAAATCTCACACATTCGGAAATCAAATGAAAAAGAAGTGTCACATGGGGCCTTCTCATTGTAGCCTTTCAGCACCTCCGTCATGGCTGAGAAACCCACTGTGACCAAAATGAGAAACGAAACCAACGTCAACCTGAGTCTAAAATAAGATGTTTCTTCAGACCAACGTGCATTAACTGGCCCACCCGCAGTTTCCCTCCTTGTAGTGAGTGTCCCTCAGACCAGCCTGGAGAGGAAACAGGGCCCATGGGGACACTGGAATTTTCTTTGAAAATAATATCTCTAGCACCAGGGTTGGAGATACTGTCGCCACTTTTCAGGAACCAAGGATGACCTTTAAGGCTGAGTAAAGGTCACTGTAAAACTTCGTCAGGGTCCCTCAGGTCACAGAAAGGAGACTCCCAGGGCAGGCAGAACCCCTGGCAACAAGCTGACTCTGATCTCTGAGCCTCCTGGTCTCAGGCAACCAGGACAAATTGCCTCCCCGGGACAAATCCCCTATAAAATGTATTTGATAACCCACGGCCTCCCTTTTCCTAAATAAAACAAATGCAAAACAAAAGACTGGAAGGTGTCTGGGCCACCTCCTCTCAGCCAGTGGCACCACCACCACGCCTTGAGTTCCTGAGTGTGAGTTTAGTGGTCATCACGCCTGGGTCATCCAGCTGGCATTAGCTGTGGTCCTCTAGGACTGGACTGGCAGATGTCTTGGACAACTTCACAGAATCACAGCCCATAAGTTTCCATTCCCATCTTCCTTCATTTCTCTTAGTCCTGTTTGACTTGGGTAATGCATCAGAATTTGAGGCTGGCCTGTGGCCAGAAGAGAGCTCAGGTCTTCCCTGTTACTTTCTAGACCTGGTCTCAAGTGGATGTGTGGCTCTGCTCAGTAGGGTCATTTTGCAAGGACCTCAGCTCAAGAGTCCCTTCCTTCTCTGTTCTAAAAATCCTCACTCCCAATGGACCCAACGATGCTCTGCTTTCTGGCTCATTTGCCAAACGAGATGGCAAACAAAGCTAATGAAAAGCTTAGCAGCACCTAATGGCTCAGATGTCCATCCCCCACCATCTAGGAGCTTTCAGGGGAGGCTCCTCAGGGGAGGGGGCTCACAGAAGGAATTCCAAACATGGCAGTTTTGTGATAGGCAAAATGCAAACACCTCTATGAGAAGTCAGCAGAAGCTGGTGAAGCCAGGGCTACTGAGGGGGCTGGAGGACCCCAGGACCCTGAGGCCATGAGACCAGGGGGAAGCTTTGTCACACAGCTGTGACGGGGTCTTGGCTGTGCTCAACACCAAGGGGGAAGCCCCAGAGCCAGGGGAGGCAAATCTAAGGTGAGGAATGACTTCCCAATCCAGAACCAGGTCGCCAGGTCAGGGCCTGAAGATCTAGTTCTGGAAGATCCACTTCCTCTCCCTGCCCACCAAGGAATTTCAGATCATTGACATTTTCCTGAGTCAAGGTTCTGAAGATCTTACTGCGCAAAAGCAGACTGAGCCGGCTAGGAGACCAGGTTCAAGTTCATTGTCACACTGGGGACTTGTGGTGATGAATGGCCCAAGAAGGTACCCAGGGCCATCTGCAGGACAACAGTCTTGCCTTGCTCTCCATTACTCTGGTGAGGCTGGACTAGTGAAGGACAAACGCAGAAAGTTCCATATGGACCCATGCATGGTGACACAATGGTGGAGCTCCGTGCTAATGTACCTCATGCCTGACACTCTGGCCATTGCCCAGGAAGCTGCTACTGCTGGCAGGTCTTGATGACAGTCACACCTGTGCCAGCTTCGCCAAGGCCACCTTTGATGCCATATCCAAGACCCGCAGCTCTGACGTCTGGAAAGGAAATGTTCCCTAAGTCTCTCTATCAGGAACCCACTGACCTCTGCCAGAATATCCAGGGGTGACCGCCGTGTGATGTCTTTACACAAGAAAACTCAGCGATTCAACCTGAAAGCAAACCCACAGACAAGAAATGCACACACACTGTACCAGAAGTTTCTAAGGAGTAAACTCTCTTGCAGGCTCCCTACAACCTCATGGCTTAGGGGCAAAGCCCTGGCCAGGGTGCTGGGAGAACTGAGTGCTCATCCTGGATCTTCTGCTATTTGCCTGTCCAAGGCAGATCACCTTAACTTTCTGAGTCTCACTTTTTTTCATCTATATAATACCCCTACTATTGCCTACTTGCAGAACTGTTGTGAAATCCAATGGGGTAATACCTGCAAAAGGGCTCTGAAAACTACCAAATGCCATCTAGAGCTGACCTAGGGAAATCTTCATGGTCGTACCCACAGTGTCCTCCACTGTCACACATCTGTATCCTTCTTCCCAGTGGTCACCCTCCTATGTCCTGAACTTCAGTCAAACAGAACTCTGTCATGGTTTAAATTTGACCTGCTGTTCCTCTTCCTAGGTTGTTCTTATCTCTTATTTGGGGCAAACCCCACCCATCTTTCATGGCTCAGCCTAAATGCTACTTTCTCCAAAGATCTTCCTTAAGAAAAGTTAAGTCTGCCTACTTGTGCTCCCATAGCACCTCACCTTTAGGGCAGTGACCACTTTCTGACTTACATGGCTATCTGTGTGCAGAGCTGATGTGGTCTGCTATACTACATGCCTGAGGGTAGGGCCCGTGCCTTGGCCACTCTTACGTCTCTCCTAAGGATCGGTACAGAGTTTATGTTGTGCAAGACACACACGACACTATCACATTTGGTAGCAATGAATTGGAGCGGACCTCAGGAGGTGATTGATGTCTTTGGAGCCCAGAGGCAGAAGATGAGTGGCTAGGCTCCAGGGATCAGGTCTATAAACATCCTTTTGACAGAAAAGCCCAACTTCAAAGCCTAGCAATTTTAGATTATATTTGCATTGGAAGCTTTTAAAGTAGCAAAACTTTAGATTTATGTCTTCATGAACAGATGTGGAAGGGAAAATCAATTCCTCATAGGATTGGCTTATTTGTTTTTTATCGCAGTGCTAAATATTATGCACCAAGTGACAAATTAATACATAAATTGACCTAGAGACATCTACATCACAGGGTGGATGATGAGAATGGAGTGGGTAGTGGCCTGAGCTCCCCAGGGCTGACTGAGCAATGCTGCTCATTGTGTGTCAGTCAAGTTCATTTCCCAGAAAGATGCTGGGGGGGTGAAGCCTACTCTAAGTGTTAAAGGGGCCCAGACCTTTCCCCCAAAGAGGGAAATGCTCACATACTTCATTGAGGGGGACACGTGGCTTGTAGGTTTGGTAGTGCCACCTTGCAACATTGGATGTTCCAAGGCTGTTGAGAAAGACTTAGCAGCACCTGGTCCCTACCACCCATGCCCTCTGCTTTCTCCAGAGAGCAGGTCCCTCCTCTGGAGCTAGGAGGAGAATGGAGAAGGCCAGCTCTGAGAGAGAAGCCCTGTGGAGCTGGGGACTACTGACTCTCCCCTGTTGTTGCTCCTGGGGAGAATCAAATGAGCAAATGGGGAGTGGGAACAGGACCTTTTTCTTTGTCAGTCCCACCCCCCAGGAGACTCAGAGCAGAGCTGGTGGCCCCGTAGCCCAGCAAGAAAAGGTACTGCTCATTGCTAGCTGTCCCAAGGCCCACAGTTCCCCCAGTAGAGGAGGGACCTGAGGGGATCTCGGGATCTGGAACCCACCAGGGAGTGCCACAGCTGCTGCTGGCGGCCGAGACTGGCGCCGGCTTTCGGAGAAAACAGACCAGGCAGAAAGAGCAAGTCTATTCTGTAAAAAAAAAAAAAAAAAAAAAAAAAAAATTCCATAAACGTGGAAAAAAACTAAAAGTGACTGTTTTCCCAGGAGAGGGGATGACACATAATAGACAAAGCTTCTGGTTGTAGTCTAGCTAAATGCCAAACAGCTAGTTTTCAGCTCTGGGGAGAGAAAGGAGAAAGGGAGAGATAAGGAGAGGGAGGGAGAGAGAGCGTGGGGGGAAGAGAAGGGAAAAGCCGAGAGGGGGAGGGAGGGAAGGGAGGAGAGAGGGGGGCAGATGGGCAGGGAGAGGGACAGAAGAACATTTTCTATTTGTCTGCCAAGTTCTCTTTCAGGTTTTATCATGATGGGACACCGGATGTCCTTTACTGGGGACAATAGAAGAGGAACAATAGAAAAGGGAGGGCTTGCATAATCAGGAAGGCATATATTGAAACCACAAATGACAGATGTCCTTATCCCTCAGACGCAGGTTGAAAACCCCAGTCACATGTCAGAAGAGACTGGGGTTCCCGTGACAGGGAGACCCATGGATTCCTCAGCTGGGAGACTGGAAATGAGCCCTCACATTCATAATCACCATCTCCAAGAAGCCGTGAAGATGCCAGGAAATTAGAGATGCTCGCATTGAATATTTGCATCAGGTCAAATGAGGATTTTGCCTGGAAATAGAGAGGGGGTGCTTTAATTAATCAGTCTCATCCTCAGAAGAATGAGAGGAGCCAGCGCACCATGTGCAAGACGAGGAGGCATTTCCCTGCCGCCTGAGGACACCTGTTCAATTAAAACTGCTTATAAAGAAACAACTGTAACTCTGTTACCCTGCCACTTGCCAGGTTTCCAAGCAGGCTGATCTTGCAAGCCCTGGAGAGAGGGGACCAACTGTGAGCCCCGCGTTCCCTGGCTGCTTTGGGGTAGAGTGGAATGGGTTGGGGTAATCGTCTGCAAACCAACAGCTTTTATAAGGAAGAGTATCAATTCAGGGTACGCTGAGAACATCCTCGTTTTGCCAGCTTTACCTCAAAGTTTATATTCACCTCAGAAGGCTATAGTCTATCAAGATTTGAGTGTTCAAAGGCTCCGGAGTCCCTTTTGCAGTCAAAGCCAGGAGCTAGAAGGTAGCAGCTATGGTGTTAGTGAGCTTTTGCTTTCTTTCCATGTACTGAAGGTACAAAGGTGATATTTCTAAGGCAAAAGATAGCTCTATCCTTCACAGATTCTTAGGGAATTTATGGTTCTGTGAAAAATAGCAATTAAGAAGGGAGGTTTTCAGGTTTGAGTTGTGTTTGTGTTTCAGGGTCTTTTCAACCTCTCTCTAGTCTCCCTTCTCAGTCCAGGAGCTTCCTCCTCTTCCCCAGCCTCTCAGAAGTGACAGAAATCACCTGTGCCTCAGGCCTCTTTCCACACTTCAGACATTTTGGAAAGCTCTCTGCACTTCAGGGATACGCAGTCTGTGCGCCGAGGTCAGAAATACTTGGATTAAGTTGTAAAGATCTCCAAGGAGGGTATGAAGAGGGAGAAAGGGAAAACACGTTCATGGTTTGTTTTCAAACCGACAGGGAAAGAGGAGGAGAAGAAAGGAGGAGAGGAGCGTGGAGGGGGCTATCTGAGCTATGGCTGCCGGGCACTGCCAGATCCCCAGCAGGTCCCAGGCTGTCCCCAGCTGCAGAGAGAGCTGGCTGTCATCGATTGGCTTCCAGCTGCCGGGTCCCCCAGCCCCAGTGTGGGGCAGCCAATGCCACTGTTCACTCCCATGGGCATCTACTGTGATAGTGCTCTCCCCCCCACCCCTGCCACCCTGGCTGCTCCCTCTCCCCTGTCCTGCCTCCTCCGCTCCCCACAGAGCTGGGCCCAAGAGCTCTTTCCAGGAATCTGCACACATTCCTGGGTTCAGTCTGTTTCCAGAGAGCCTAGACCTGGAAGAGAGGGAGGAAGCAAGACTTTCAGGGGTTTTGATGACTGGACAATTTTTATCAAATATAAAAAAGGCACACAGGCCAGTGTCTAAAAAAGCCCTGGCAGCCCTTGGTGGGCTCATCCACATTGGTGCACATTCCCAGACTCAAGCTGCAGGTCCTTTTCCAAGAGTGTTGCCGTGTGGCATCCTGTCAGCTGCTGTATCTTTCAACTGTTTCTGATTAGTCTAATTATTAATGGTTTTAAAAAACCTTTATGAAGCAAGCCATTAAAGATTCAATTAGACACCTAGGATAAAGTTACTGTTACTTCTACTGCAAGTGGCTTTTTGACCTTTTAAAATTAAAAGGGTCTCCATAGTTCCTAAATCTGTTTTTTTTTTTTTTTCATTTAGGATAGTGGATTATTCTTTCACAGGTTTGAGCACTTTCATCTCGTGCTGAGTTGTGTTCTTTAAAATGCATTTTTAATTACTTCTTCTTTTGTAAGTGGGCAAGGAAACAGCTTGGCTAAGGCCTGTGTCCCAGGACTAGACTCATGTCTTTTCACTTGGAATTTAGAGTTAATTTCTCCAGTCCCACTCTTTCCAGTTACACAGACTTGCTGGTCTAGAATATTCCAGAAAACCCAGGAGAAAAAAAAAGTTAAAATGAACCCACTAATTCTCTTCAAAGTCCCTGGATTTTAAACATACCTTTGTTTCAACACCATACAAATACTAACAGTTGCCATATAGTCTCTCCTCTATGTCCATTAGCCTTTCCATTCATATCATAAAAGCTGCTCATATAATGAAAGCTGCTCAAATTGACAAGTCAAAGAAACATAGATGTACTATTTCTGTGCACCATTATGCATTTTAGAGGTCCATGCCATCGGGACTCAGGTGATAAAAACCCAGTACTGTCTGGCAGAGCACGTCAGAGCCCGGATGGGGCCCACCCAGCCTGGGTTCAGATCCCAGCTCTGTTACTCACTAGCTTGAAAACCTGGGCAAGTCGTTTAGCTCCTCTGTGCCTCAGTGTCTCAGTCTGAGAAGTGGGGATGATGGCATCAGCACTGACCAGAGGGTTGGCATAAGGAGTACATGGAGTCATTCCCACCAGGGGTTTAGACCAGTGCCCAGCATGTGCCCACCACACGTTATCACGGATAGCACTGGGAGCAACAGGGAGCTCACAGACCTTGAACTCCTCTTCAGAGACCTTGGCAGCTATTTATAAGCACTTGGCTGGTAAACAGATCTTTCCCTCAAGTTTTAATGGCAAAAGAAATGTCCCACTAGACTCTCCAGGCTACAGACGGCTATATCTTTAGCCCTTTTCTGACTGTTATTCATTTTAACTGAATCCTCGAATTTTACCCACCATACATACCACCTATCAAATAACCTGCTCTTCTTCTATTCTCTCAGCTCTCTGGATCCATCCTCCAGTCACCCTTGCCTGGTCTAGAATAGCCTCCTAGTTGACCTATTCACTTTCATTTTTTCAGCATCCCAGAACCATCAATGGCTCCCCACGGTCTGTGGTCTTCTAGACCCTACCAACATGCCTCCCGCCTGACATTCCCTCCTTCCCCATCCTTTGCCCATGTCCCAACTGGGTTGCCTGCTATTCATGCTTTCCTCCATGCTGTCACTACTTACTGGGTGCTCGGAAGACATGTTCTGTTTTCCAGAAGCTTGCTATAGAGTGGGGAGATAGATGTCCTAGAATTAAAATTGCTAAATTCAGTTGCAGTTTGTCTTCTGCCTAGAAGAGGAGTAGGGGGTCATGGAAATCCTCAAAGAGAGTGAAGGAAAGTGAGATGGGAGAAGCTTTGCTTACAGCTTTATTGAGGTACAACTGAAGCACAAAATAGTGGATCACACATGGTGGCTTTTTTGGGGAGGAGCCTGGCTTCTCTCAGCATAATGATTCTGCAACTTACTCATGTGTCCATGCTCCTTTTTATTGTTTGTTCTTTTTTTATCGTTGAGTAATATTCTTATGTGAGGATATACCACATCTGTTTATCCATTCACCTGTTGATGGACATTTGGATTGTTTCCGGTTGTTGGCTCTTGGCTATTTCAAATAAAGCTTCGGTAAACATTTTGTACATAAACTTTTGCAGGAATTTTTACTTCTCCTGGGTAAATAGCTAAGAGTGAAATGTTAAGGTCATATGGTAGCTATATGGTTTTCTTTTAAGAAACTGCCCAACTGTCTTCCAAAATGGTTGTACCATTCATTGTACACTGCTTTCAGCCATGCACAAAGGGACCATTTGCTTCACACAAGGGGATTTTCTGTGACAAGGCAATATTACCAGGGTGATGGTGCATGCAATATTCAGGAAACATCAAATAGTTTGAGGCAGAAGCAATTAAGCAAGTTGAGTGACAGGGTGGGCAACAGAGCAGAACTTTAATTTTAGGCCAGCTCATGGAGGGCTGTGGTGTTTTTGGAGTGGACATTCCAGATGACAGAAACTCACTGAAGGCTCCGTCTGACTTTTGTCTCTGTAAATTCCATGTAGTTTCCTATCTTTCTATTCTTGTCTCTCTCCCATGCTTTTCCCTTCCTTAGAGCATAATAACATCTATGAAAAGATAAAGACCAACGGAAATGCTACCTTGTCTTCAAGTTCATCCCCCAACTTTGAGTTTCCTTATCTAATCCTATGAACTTAACTGATGGCCCTTATTCACCCAAGGTCTCTGATGGCAGAGAGTGTGGCTTATTCATGCAACGTCACCCACAAGATCCATCCCTTTTAGAAGCTACATCTCTAGACACTTTTCTTCCTGTCTTATTTTTACATAAAGTCCAAACTAAAATAACATTTTAAATCAACAAAGGTATAAATCTCACTGCTCATTTTGCTGAGAACACAATGAGAAGATGTGGACTGATTCCAAGGAGGAAAAATCATTCTGCCTTTCTCCCAGTTTCAATTGGCTTACCCATCTCGTCCTCTGTCCTTTGCTCTTTTACGCTCACCAGGTCTCCCTTGCTCAAGTGTGGCAAATTATGTAATTAGTAAAAGAGCAACAATTTTGCAGAGAACATGGTTATGGTGTTTATGGAAGTTCAATGGCTCCAAATGTCTAAGGAAACCATTAACTAGGCCTAGAGAAAGAAAGCAGAATTGGGTCCCAGCCAGTTCTCAGCAGAACTAGGCGTAGCTGAGAAGTAGCCACCATTAAAGAAGACCATTCTGAGGCTCTGCCAGGTGCTCATCCTGGCTGGGCCTCATTGCCCACCTCCTTCCCCTCTCTCTTTCTCTCTCTCTCCCCCTCTTCCCTCCATGTTGACTCAGAGCAAAATCATCAGCCACAGCAGAGCTCTCAGGAAATGGTACTTGTGTGACCTTCAGCAGTCTGATCAAGGACCTTTGCTAGATTCACATCTTTTTCATCTCTTTCCCCAATCCTTCTCTAAGTCACTAGAAAACATTGAACCTAACAGTGATTCTCTAAAAATCTATCATGGTGCAGACTATGCATTTGCTTTCAATTGTTTTAGCAACTGGGCGAGGAGTATGAATAAAACCTGTTTTATTTTAGAACCTGAAGTTTGGTTTACTATAATGTCAGGGTGCTGGATTTTCCTTGTGCCCACTCCGATTGGCAAGTGCTTCCAAGTTCTAGTCTCTGTTCAGGAGTGCCATCTTTGCTTTAGTGTGTGTATGTACTGGCCATGGGAAGTACTGAAATGCTTGGCACAGGGGCTTGGCTACTCTATTATTTAAACTGCCATAGTTTTTAAAAAAATTCTATGGTGTTGACATTATATCAATTTCAGGAGCATACCAGGGGCCACTGTTACAATTTGCATTTCATAAAGGTTTTCTACTGTTTGGAAACTAGTAGACTATGATGGAACTTCCTTTAGGGTCTTCCCTGGACATCTCACCGGGGCTATTGCCAGACCATCTCATTGTGTTTACCATCCACATCTGTGATCAAGATGACAGAGGATGAGAGAGAGCAAGGCAACTTGGGACACTCCCCTCCTTCAGAAGAACACAGGGAATGGAGCTGGTGACTTTAGCTGGAGGCAGGCAAAAAAGGATTCCAGATGAGAAGACCTGTAGAGACACTTTTCAATATTCTGAAGCAGCATGAGCATTCAATATAGGACCCCATCTGTTTTGTTCAATTGACAATTTCCTTTAGCAGGAAACAAAGGTTCATACTGAGTTTCAGACTAACTACAGAGTAAGAAATAGCTTCACTTTTTAAAGACTCTGCTTTTTAAGACATTCAGCATGTAACCTAATTTCATTTGATGGAGTTTGTTTTTCCTTCTCCATTTGCTGCCTAGAAATGTGTTTCATTATCTCCTGCAGAATTGGGGTGGGGAGGGAGAACTGCAGAGTCAAAGTTCCCTGAGCTTGAAGAGGCACTAAAAAAATAAAATAAAATAAAACAATAGTAAGTAAAATTAAAATAAATGACACGAGGAGCTATCCCAGTGGGTTTTCCATTTTCCATTTCACACCACCTGGCTGTACTATGGAAGGGCACCTCTGGGACCCTCCTGGGTCCACTTAACAAGCACGGAATAAGGGTGAGCCCAGAGCACAAGCACAAATCCAGACAGAGGTCAATTTCATCTGAGGAAAAATGGTTTTTACTGTAGGGAAAAGTTTTCATCTACTAGGCTCCTTTTAGGATGTAAGATATTAACATTTCGTCTTGGGTTTTTAAAATTCAAACCCTCCAAAGCATTCTAACACGAAGATAGGATTTTATCTTTAAAAAGTAATTATAATGACTTTGATTTCCTGGAATAAAAAAGCATGAATTCAGAATCCGCTTTTTGAATATTGATATGAGAAGAAACTCAAGCAATGGAAGAACATGGACTTTTTAATTGAGAGAGAGAGGAATCAAGCAGTTATCAGGAAGGAAAGACACACATGGCCAACTCTCTCAATTAGCACGGCCCCTTCCTCCACACGGTTCCTGGTGCCCTCTGCAGGTGGGAAAGCAACTTATTTGATGTCGCACAAAAGGGCCACCCCTCTCAGGATCCAGTGATCCGGGGACAACAGAGTACGCAAATACACCACAGTGATGAAGGTCAAGTCCGTTCGCCTCGGTTTCTTGTAAATAGGACACACGTACAACTTGGGGTCCTTGGGGGCCGTGGAGTTAATAGCAAAGATGTGGAGCACCGGCAGCTGCATGAAGAGCACCTTCGGGGTGGATTCTGTGAGCTTCCCATTCCGTCTGTCCCAGGATGCTCCGTCCATGTAGAGCCCATAAATATATACACCTTCCTGCAAGAGTCAAGCATAAGGGAATAGATTTTTTTTTTTTAAATTAGGTGCTGCAAGATGGGCATCCATTAGTGTAATAAACGTCATCAGTTTGGAAAGAAAATATACACCAATCTTAAAAAGCTACCAGATGAAGAAAGCACCACTGGGCACATCCTATTAGTGAAATACTGGGCCCAATTTTCCTCTGCGGCATATGATGAGGCTGGCACTGTGGGAGTATTCCTGTTACTGGTTACTGGGGTGCCAGGTGTGGGGCCGGTGTTGGTGGGGGGGCGGTCGCCTGGCAACTGAAAAGCCAAATGGCCTGTACAAGGAGCTAAGTAAGTCTCCAAAAGGTCCTACTTAAGTCGTTGTAAAGTGGGAGCGGGGAACACGATCTGGAGCTGGTGTCACTTGGGATCTCAGTTGGGCTGGTCAAGCCAACCCAAGGCTCAACCTCATCTTCAAGAATGAAGCGAGATTGCGAAGCCAGGGCTGGCTAGCGGACAATCACAGCGCCCCCAGAGGCCGGGCGTGGTACAGACAGGGGCCGTGAAGGGGCCAGATGGGAGAGTCTGATCATCCTCCCCAGTGTCCCTCCCACACCCAGACCTGCCCTCGTGGTTCTCACTATTAAATCGGGAAGACTAGACACATACATAAAGGAAGTTGTTGTTGGAAAAAAACTGGAATGACCTGCACATATTTGTTACTGGAGCTGCCTGATGAAAAGTTCTGAGAGCAAATGCAGGGACTTCTGAGGTGAAAGGTTACCGAGGTCTTTGTAGAAGGGATGGCCTTGAAATGGGCCCTGAAGGGTGGGCTCCGCTTGCAAAGGCAGAGGAGAGAGGACAGGCATCCCAGGCAGGGACAATGCTACAAAGAAAGGCAGGATGGGTGGAGAAGCCCCAGCGTTCTGTTCAACATAAGGGTCAATGGTTGTGAGTCAGGGCTTGGCCAGGGAAGAGGCTCAATGCTAAGATGAAGGTCTGAACTTTAACCTGCAGGCAGCAGGGAGCCACAGAACATATATTCACTAAAAAGAAAGAAAGAGAGAAAGAGAAAAAGAAAGACAGACTGGGAAGGAATCACAGGGACCTCCAATAAACATGCAAGCTCATAATGTACATTTATGTAGAAGATGGTGACCTTTTTTTCATTACCAGTGAAGATGGGGTATTGAGAAGCAAATATGGATTATAATGAAGTACCAGGGGATTAGTCGTGAAGTGTTTTCTGGAATCCCCTCATGTGGGTCAGAAACGTATTTTTTTGAACCATACACACACACACAAAAAAAAAAAAAAGAAAAGAAAAGAAAAGAAAAAAGAAACACAGCAAAATCATGGGCAGTCACAGAAAACCAGGCTATGTGATTACCACTGGTAACTTAACAGTTGATAATTATCTACATGGGCAGTGTAGAAACCAGCCTATAGTAAATTGTATCCCATTCTAAGGTTCTTTCAATCTCAGGACCTTATAAAGTCATAGTTAGAAGGTGTGACAGATGAAAGAGTGTCACCCCCAAATTCACATCCATCTACAACCTCAGAATGCAATTATTTGGATTGCATTATATTATTTGGATCAGAATACATATTTTGCAGATATAATTAGTTTAGATAAGGAAATAGTGGGTTATGGCAGGCCTTAAATCCTATCTTCTCTTAAAGAGAAGAAGGGAAGAAGGGAAGAAGGTCTGTGACACTGGAGGCAGGGACTGGTAGGATGCATCTACTAACCAACCAATACCAAGGCTGTTCAACCAGCCACCAGAAGCTTGGAGAGAGTATGGAGAGAGATTCTCCCTCAAAGCCTTCTTCTAGAAAAAACCAATATGACCAACACCTTGATTTCAGGTTTCTGGCTTTCTAAACTGTGAGGGAATAGATTTCTGTTGTTTTCTGTCACCTGGTTTGTGATATGTTATTGTGACAGCCTTGGCAAACTAAGACAGATTTTGATACCAGAAAGCAGGGGCTCCGCTGTAACAAAGACCTGCAAAAGCAGAAATGAATGGGTCAAAGCTGGAAGAATCTTCTGAGGCATGTGATAGAAAGAACCTAATTACCCTGAAGGGAGGTTGTTGGAAATGTAGAGGCTCGAGGTGTTTGGGGGTGAGGTCGCAGTCAGAAATAAAGAACATGTTATTGGAAACTGGAGGAAAGATGATTCTTGTTATTAAATGGCCAAATACTTAGAAGTTGGAATCATCTGATCCAGTCCCCTTATTGGACAAATGTGGAAATGAAAACCAGAGAAAGGGAAATAACATTTATTGAATCTCTATGGGGGTGGGGGCCTCCGGCACCAAGCCCACAGGGTCACATTTAAATTCCCACAACTTCTCTCAGTGAGGCTGAACCATCACACTCATTTTACAGATTAAGAAGTCAAGGCTCAAAAAGGCCCAAGAACTTGCTTAAGCTAATTGAGCAGAGCAGTGTCTGAGTGGTGGCTCTGGGCAGCACCTGCTTATCTCAGATGAGCACCTACTCCTCCCCCAGCCAGGCGTCTTGCAACCAGGTCCCAAAGATAAGGGGACACTGCTGGAACTGGATCTACCCTGCTAATCCAGTTGGTCTCTACTGCCCTCAGCACTACTCTGCCCCCCACCCCCGACCCCGGGGTGGGCGTTTTGTGAGCAGCCCTAGCAATAGCTGGAAAGGTCTAGAAAATTTATTTTTAAAAAATTTTTTTATAGATGGACAGCATGCCTTTATTTTGTTTGCTTTTATTTTTATTTGGTGCTAAGGATGGAACCCAGTGCCTCAACACATGCTAGGCAAGTCCTCTGCCACTGAGCCACAGCCCCAGCCCCTAGAAAACCCTTTTAAGCAAACACAAAACAGAACCTTAATTATAAAGAAAAGCCACCTGGGGAGTTCCAGGGCTCACTAGACCTTGTCATTAACCTTCCACTCCAGCAGATGGAGGAGGTTTCGGCATCAGGGCCTCCTGGTTACAATGGAAACAGCCCTGGCTGCAAAGCAAATGGACTTCATGGGGCACTCAAGGGCAGTCTTAAGCTGGACTTGAACTTTCATCCCTGGCCCCAGAATTGTCCCTGCAGCACCTACCACAGGGGGTGTTGTGATCTCCTCCTTGGTCTGCCGCAGAACGTCGTTGTGGATGGTCACGGTGTCCAGTGCCCAGCCTTTGTGAGCCCGGGTCACTTCTTGCCTCATTGCTGTGAGGAAGCCTTAAGAAGAAAAAAGAAGAGAATCTGGTGCCCTGATGTAGTCCACTTTAGGAGCAAGCAAGAGGCAATGCTAAGCATTACTTGCTGATCAATCTCCAAACTGCACTCCTGTTCCAAGAGGAGTTGACACCAAACCCCAGGGGGCCATTTCTCCCAGGGTTTTGTTTCTATGGGGACTGTGATGAGCTACATCTTTCCTGTCAGCTGGGAGCAGGAGAACAGCACCCTTTCTTTCTCCGACCAGGCCTTGGTTTGAAAGTCCCCTGAGATTCCAACTGCTCAAGGCCTCTAAGGGTCATAACCCACCTGGCCCTTGCTCATACTCTGTATTGGAAAACACAATATTGAATGTGTGACCGGAATGTTAAAAGTATTCTGAGAAACAGCATTCCAATTAAACTCAAATCAAACCATTATCAAGCTTCTATTTGCTATAATGGAACAATTTCATTTAGTCTAAGGAAATAAGGCATAAAGCCAAAATAGGAAACCTGACTTTCAATTCGATCAAACAAAGCAATCACACCGGAAAGGAAAGCTACATGTTTTAATGTTCATAATACAGTTATTTTAAGATAATACGTGGCTCTGTATACCGTGGCCTTTCTTTAAACTTAATATTTGCAGATCATGCCACTCAATTTGATAAGAGCAGTCTTTCTTGGAGCGTGGCATTTGATGTTAGAAAAAAAGAAAAAAATAACCTAAACTTCAAAATGGGCTTCAAAACCTTAAGTTGTGTCTGTGACCTAGCTGTTATATTTTGGTCTCCATATAAATATTGAAAATCATGGAGCTCTCCAGTGAGTAAAGTGTTGGGATATACACATCCCTGCTACTATTGAATTAGTGAACTCAGAGCCAAACTAACACGTTAAGTGATAACGTTCTGATGGGTTTGAAGGGGAAAAGGGGAGTTACAAGGTGTAATAAGCACTGAGAAAAGACCTCTCAGAGATGGAAAGGAAGACGAGGTTTCCAGCCCTTTTCCACGAAGGGAGTCAAGTTCTCCCCATTACTACATGAGACACGTGGAGGGGCACTCATGTGGCCTTTCTTTCATTTGTCGATGCTCTCCGGTGGGGTCACGTATGCCAGGCGCCACTCTGCGTGTGAGGATCACAAAGACGGGGAGGCCATCCATGGACCCTGCACTCCAGGGACTTGCCCTGGAGAGCGCGTGGAGGGAGGCAGGACAGGTGTGAGCCAAACTCAGGACAGCTCAAGGAAGACTGAGAAGATGAAGTCAAATGCGGCTCTGGACGGATGCACAGGAGTTTACCGGAAGGGATGATTGCAGTGGGAGGAGCCACAAATGCACAGAGAGGCCGGGGATGGGAGGCCGTGATGCCAGAGAAGGCTGGAACAAATGTGGGGCCTGATGTTTCAAGGCCAGAGCTTGCCCTTGATTCTGTGGATGAGGAACAGTGACTTGGTAGTATTTGCCTCTTGGAAAGCTTACTCAGGGTGCCACTAAAACAGGATGTGGGTGCCCTGTGTTAACTCAAAAGAAAAGCTGGTCAGTCAACCAGAGTTTAAGAAGAGATGACTTTATGATGTTAACCTCAGGGGCTGGGGCTGGAGCTCAATGGCAGAGCACTCACCTAGCACGTGTGAGGCACTGGGTTTGACCCTCGGCACCACATAAAAATGAATAAATAAATAATAAATAAAACAATTATTAAGAAAGATATTAACTATGGGGAGGGGGGCCAGGAAACATGGTGGAAGTCTGCTTGGCAGCAGCTGGAGTCAGTGCCTGGACTCTATGTGGAGCCCCGGGAGGTGATCTGACCAGCATGTGATGGGGTTGCCTTCCATTTCAAATACTGGGGATCCCACACCGTAGTAGTAAAACATCGTGTGTGCTTGCCAATCAGTGGGATGATCAAACCTAATGCACCCTCTCATCACTCCATGAAGATGTCATTTTCGTCATTCAACATTAAGTGTTCAGCCATGTGGTGTATTAGACACTGCAAATTCAAGTGGAGGACTTGGAATTAAATTGACCCTATTTTATGATATTTTAAAATTCACCACCGATCTATGAATCCACAAGGTCATAGTGTACAAGGCATGAATTCTAGTCAGAACCATCTATCTGCACAAGTTGAATAATTGGATTTTTCTATAATTCTTTAAGTTCCAACTAAAGTGCAAATTTGACCTCACTCCATATGGCTGGTTCTCAGGCAATGCCACAGGTGTCAGACTGGGAATGAGAAGAATTCTCTGTAATGTAAAACACCTGCTTTGAAAGGCAGTCATTGTCAAAAGAGCTCTGAAAACTCTAGTGCAATTAAGGAAAGGCCATTTCCTGTCCTCTCCCTGCTGGGAGTATGTATGACATTGCCCAGTGGATTTCAGCAGTAAGTGACCTAATGCTTAGGAAGCAGTGCTAGTCAGCTAGGAGGTGGAATCTGGAACACATGTCAGCTTTACCCTCAAGAAAGGAAAATGTGCTAGGCGTGGTGGCGCACACTTGTAATCCTAGTAACTAGAGAGGCTGAGGCAGGAGGATCACAAGTTTGAGGCCAGCCTCAGCAACTTAGCAAAACCGCCAGAACTCAGCAAGACCCTGTCTCAGAATAAAAAATAAAAAGAGCTGGGGGTGTGATTCAGTGGTAAAGCGCTTCTGGGATCATTCCCCAGTACCAAAAAGAAAAAGAAAATGTTAACTAAATATATTTGAAGCTTAAGAGTGGAGGACAATATTCCATGGGCCATTTCTACTCAGAGAACATGGAGAAGACACTCAATTTTTCAAGCCTTGATAGTTCGTTTTGGCTTCCTGAAAAGAATACAATCTTGAGGACTTCAAAGGGTAGTACATCCACTGAAGTGTTCATTGTTTAATTAAAAAACAAAAACCTGAATGTCCATCTTTTTTGGAGATTATGTCAAATCTAATGGATTCTCAATTTGTTCTTTCTGAAGTCTGTATAATTCTAAAAGCCTATCAATACACTTTTCTTTATAAGAGCCTGGAAATCAGTACTTTTGTTTTAGCACAAATTTAGTTTGAGTAATTCTTAAAGTGATGGGAACGCGATTCCCATGTTCATGTGTCTGAAGGAAGAAACAAAAGTTGGGGAAAGTCTTCAACAGTAATAACCTTCTGTTTTCCATGATATTTAACCACCCACATGAAAATGGGCAATTTGACTATTTAAACATCTGAGTTACATGTGGTCTAAATGAGATGCTTAAAAAAATGTCCCTTTCAAACAAACCCAGAAAGTATAATGAATTCTTAAAACACTTGTCAAGATTGTTCTCTTGCTCTCTCTCTCTCTCTCTCTCTCTCTCTTTTAAATTTACTTTTTAGCTTAGATTATTCTTTGGAAACTCAAGTCTAAAGTAACACTTGTTAGACGTTAATTCCTATAACGGCAGTAATCCAGCATTTCAGCAAACTCATTACCATTGTTTGGCTTGTGCAATCAGCTGGCTTAAAGAAAGCCATGGGGTCCTCTAAGCATCATTTCATACAAAGTCTTAGAAAAGACGAAAGAAATGGCTAATCAGGAAGGATGCTCTCCTCAACTTTATCAGGAGTGGTTGGTGTTCTGTAACCATGGACCTATACCAAAAATAGACAACATTTTTTTTTTTCTGTAACAAATGAACCAGTCCTTCTGTAATGGGCCTTAGGTTGTGCAGTATTTCCTGTCTAAACAGTTACCAAGCCTCCCAGAAGCATCTTTGAAGATAAGGAGAAATGATGTTCCTGCCATAAGTTTATGACAGGCAGTTTTTCCCCCAAATGAGAAGCAAACATAGTTCATTGCTAAGTTAAATAAAAGGTCAGAAATCATTAAACAAAGATGGGGTGGATCGGTCCAGTTGAATGAGAATGCACCAGGCGCCTCTCCTGACTCTTTGCTGGAAGCTCTAAGGAAGACATCTGAAACTGCTGAATATTGAAAAACACCAGAGGAGCTTTGAAAACTCTCAGGACAACAACACCAGACTCCCTGGAGGTAGTGTCCAGGCATCAGTGTTGTTGTAAGGCAGGGTTGATTCTCAGACTTTACTGTTCACAGAACTCATCTGGGGAAGTGGCTCTGATGGACAGGAAAGTCCTGATGCAGTAGGCAGGTAAAGGGTGGGGCTCGAGGAGCTGCGTTTCTGTGTCATTGACACTGGGATTGGGGGACCATACAGCAGTAGCAAAGATCTAAGTTCAAGATTCTTCACACATTAGGATGACTAAGGGAGCTTTCAAGAAAGTGGATTGCACAGACTCTAGAAGTCCTATCCCTGGAGATTATGATATAATTAGTTTGGAGCCCCAAGCATTAAGTATGCATTAAAAAGACGGCAGGTGATCCTATTGGAATAAGTGGGTCTGAGAACCAAGGTTCTTTGAAAAGCTATGCGAGACAAGTCTCAGAAGTCACACCTCCACCTTTGTTGGAAGAGCTAGTTTCACAGGTGGAAGGGCAATGCCTCACTGGAAAATATCAGCAGGGCTGTCAGTAGCACGAGCTGACTCCTTCCGGGGCCCCTGAGACACACATTCTCCCACAGGCCAGGAGATGGTTGGCTCCAACAAAACCTCAGCACAAACGGAAGAGTTGGGGGTAATTCTTTTGGCAAGAGTGTGGCCTGCTACGCCCACCCTGTCTCACACTCTGCAATGTAATTCCTTGCACTTGATCCATTGTCTCCTGGTGCTAGTTGATGCCTCTTTCCCTTGACTCCAAATCCCACTTCTTCCCCTGCTCCTCCACATCCCCACGAGTCCTTCTGGCATGATTCTACCTACTCAGAACACATCCTACCATCTTGCCCTTGCTGGAACCTGGCTCAGCCCTAAAGACCTCGCTCTTCCCCAATCCTCCCTCCACCCCTCATGAGAATCTGCTACAACCTCTGGCCACAAGCCGCTCCCCTTGATCCTCATGTCATCTGCCCACCTGCCACCAAGGACTGAGTACCCTGCCAACACCGGGGTCTCTTCAGTATCCCATCCAGCAGTGCGGTCCAGCCTCTCCTGGGCTCCTCATGTTTTTAACTCACTGACTCCGCCCCCCTTCTTTACTTCCTTTCCTGTTTACTTAATTCCATTCTTTTCATCACTTGCCAAGCAAAACCCTGATCGTGAATGGGTCCAAATATCCCTCTCCTTACACCTAACCCTACCATGGAAAGAAAACAAGCAAGCTCTTTCCTCTTACCACTGTCCTTCATCTTGCTTCTCCTCTATGAAGACAAGTTTCTTGAGAGAATCATCCATACTGTCCACTCACCCTACATGCTGCCTGACACCTCCACTGCCCCACCTGCTTCCCTGGGACTTCTCTTGGGACCATTTGGGGCCCATCTGGCTTGACCTCTGTCAGCACCACTACTACATGGAACCCTCCCTCTCTTTGTCTTCCATGACCTCTGCACTCCTGGTCTCCCCACTCCCAGCTGTTTGGTCATGTGTGTCGGGGCTGGAGGATGGTACACAAGGAAAGGCAGCAGAATCCCAGCGAGGATGACTTGGGAGGAAGATGACCAGGTAGGTCATGGCACTGGTGAGGCTCATGGGAGCATGGGACATCCTACATTGGCAACTGGAAATGAGGAATCAGAATTCCACACTGGGACTTTAGGTAGGTGAGATGAATAGTTTACATATGTGAGCATGGCTGAGCTCATTGACGAGGGGGGCAAGTCCAAGGGCAGAACTTGCCTGAATAAAGCTCAGAAAGTGGGCTGAGAAGCAGCCCTCTATGGGATGGGAAAAGAACCACGGAAGGGAATGGATGGAAGCCAAGGTCTGGAAGAGTTTCTAGAATCAGCATCCTAGCTATAGCCAAGGGGATGTAGTTGGCAGGGAGCTCATTAGGTACGGGGTCCTTGCAGAGAGTGGTTTCAGTATAACATGGCAGTGGGCCAGATTACAAGGGACAGGGTGGCCGGTGAGGAAGGTAACTGCGTGCAAGAGCAGAATTATGAGATGAGGTTGTGATGCAGGTCAGTGCTTGGAAGCCCCCCACACAGGACAACAGAACCACATGTTATTCCCTCAGAGGCATTTTGAACATGTCCACAGTCCTTCCGTAGTTCTGGGTTTGTGCACAGGGTAGGTCAGTGCTGCTATTATTCAAATTCCATTCACCCAGACCCCCTCAGACATGAGGAGCAGCTCTGGCTCTGTGAACAGTTGCACCAGGGCCTCGCTTAGAATTGCTACTAGTTGTCCCCCAGTCCCTTCCAGCCCTGGAGTTCTGTGAACGCTCGGTGCACTCTTCCACTTCCACAAACAGCGGGCTCTCACAACTATCCTCAAGACGAGCGTCTGGAAATTGCAGCTAGCTGCTGACGCTGCCCCGACAATACACACACACACAGGCCAGAGGCTGCAGTGATGGTCACAGAAACACAGGATAACAGGACAAAAATCACCCATCTCCTTGCTTCCGCAAAATCCCCTCTAAGTGAAAAATCTTGATTCATGTTAGGAAATAATAAGTTGTTACTGATACCTGCTGCAGCAGCCTGGCGTGGCTTGTCAAGACACTGAGATAAAAGCATAGAAAAAAAATGAGCGCAGTTTGGCATCTAAATGGCATCAAGCTCCAGACTGAGTTAGACATCTGGAAAACAATGATACTGCGGGGTTCCATCTAATATGGAGGTGTGAGGCCTGCGGGGCACCCTCAGCCTCTGCCTCTGCCGTTATTAGCAGCACCTGTGAGTCACACCAACATCAAACGGTAAAGTGTGGCTATCAATTAGAAGGTTTCAAAAGGCAGTCGATACTCTGGCTTGAAGACGGGCGCTTCACAACTCATATTTCTTAGGTTTAAATACATTCCCACATGCAGAGCACTCTCTCTCTCTCTCTCTCTCTCTCACACACACACACACACACACACACACACACACACAAGCTCCTGCACCAGCATCTAAATCGTGCATATGTGATGCCCTGCAGAAGGGATACCTGTGAGGAAAAAGAGACCACAGCAACCCTTTGCACCCCAAGAGGTGCAATCTTAGATGGTATGTGAACAAGGGCACCATCACTGCTGGGGGGACCAGGGAAGGGCAAAGGCACTATTGGTCCAAAGAATCTGTTGGGAGGCAAATCCTCACTGAAGAAGCTACGCCATTCAACAAATACTACAGGTCACAGATGCAGAGAGCCTGACCATTTTAATCAAATCTAATTGCCACACGGTTGAGCTCATCAATTGCTACAGAAATGATTGTGGCGGGGGCTGAAAATACCATCTGAGCTGCATGGCGGCTGACTCAGCCTCCTCAAATATGACAGACAAACATTGGCCAGTCCTAAGGCAAACGAACAGTGCTCTGAGAGGCGCCAGCTTGGGCACAGACCCTGGGGGCAACTGAAGCATGTCACCTGTCCTTGAGGGCCTCAAAGTCACTTTGGGAAACACACAGTGGACAGCATCAGATGCCATATTATGTTACAATATGATAAAAATTAAAGTCATACGAAATTGAAACATGAAAGTGTTTCATAGTCCAGGTGAGTTTGACTGTATGTGTCTGTCATGACCCTGTGGCTCCTTGGTGACCTCTTTGCAAACCTAATCGTGTTTTACGTGCCTGTGTGGGGTTTTTAAAAACATGATTATTGGTGCATTATAATTATATGTAATAGCAGAACTCACTGTTATGTATTCATGTTGCACATAATATCATTTGTTCGATTTAATTCCCCAGGACTTCCCCTTTCCCTCTCCTCATCCCTCCCTCGGGTCCCCTTCTTCTACTCTACTGGTCTCCCTTCTGTTTTCATGAGAAGTTCACCCACTTTGTGTGGGATTATTTTTTAAAGCCATCAACTAAAATATTTTGAACTAAACAAGGACCTCATTCCATCGAAGGAGATGGTGTCAGAAGATACAAAACTCAGGAGACACATTCATGTTGCAAAACCTACTGCTGTCACATGGAGGTCAGCAAGGCCTCCAACTGGAAAGGGCTTTGTGCACCCTGTCTGTGAGCTTGCACAGGCTTGCTGGATTTGGCCAAGTGTGTGGAACAGAAAGTAATTGTCAAAGGAGGAAAAGGAAGCAGGAAGTGATTAGTGTGCAGGAAGAGTGACTTCCAGTCTTTTATGCAATGAACAGAGAGCAATCATAGATAAGGGCGAGTGTGCCTGTGTTCTATGTGTAAAGGGAAGGGTTCTCACTTGCATAAGTCTGGGCTTTCCAAGACACAGAGAGCCAGGAGAGAAGGAATCAAAGTCCCACTCAAAAACAGAAGAAAAGAGAAAGGATTCATATTATTAACAGGTGAAGGTAAGTGAGAAGTGAACCAAAGTGTACATCTACATTTGCATTTCTTTCGATATTGTTCTGGTTTGAACATCACTTCACCAAGACTAACAAGGAGAGATTAGTCCATAAAAATCAAGTTCAATTAAAGATCAGTTCAAGTGTTAATTAGAGGTTAATACTTTGCTATCTTAAGTTACAGGTGAAAAAAAAAAAAACCAAGATAATCATTGGAAGAAGGTGTATTGCCATGATGTATGATGTGACTCTGTCATTTGTGCCTATGGGAAGCCAGGGATGAACCCATCCCACTTCTTTGGTCTTTGAATATCAAAAATACACTCAATGATCCCAGCCTTCTGGGCTCCTGGTGGCTTCTCCTGGGATCCCAGTTTGGAATATTTTCTCAGGGCAACTTCTACACATTTTCATGCCTCTCCTACCCCAGATGTGTTATCTTTGTCTTGTGCTTTCTTATGAACCAATATTTTTTTCTACAAGAACTTGTCACAAATGTAATCAATATGTAAGTAGTTGGCTCAATGTTTGTCTCCCTTACTATTCTGTGAATTTTGCATGGGTGAGAACAGTCTTATCTGGCCTTTTCTTACTGCATATAGTGCGTATGTACCTGGCCTGTACCAGGTACATAATGAACATTTATTTCATGAAGGACTAAATGCATGAAGAACCAAAAGAAAAAAAAATACGTTCAATGACCTCACAGATTTTAAAATCAGTGGTCCTTGGGGCTGGGGTTGTGGCTCAGCGGTAGAGCACTTGCCTCGAACATGTGAGGCACTGGGATCGATCTTCAGCACCACATGGCGCGCTCGCCTGGCATGCGTGCGGCCCGGGTTCGATCCTCAGCACCACATACAAACAAAGATGTTGTGTCCACCGAAAACTAGAAAATAAATATTTAAAAAAAATTCTCTCTCTCTCTCTCTCTCTCTCTCTCTGTCTCTTTAAAAAATAAATAAATAAATAAACAAAATAAAGTTATTGTGTTCATCTACAACTAAAACATATTTTTTAAAAATCAGTGGTCCTGATGCTGCTTCTGAACTCCAGGTCTCCCAGTGCATCTCTGAACCTGATGTTCCTCCAGCCCTCTCCAAAACCCAGTGCTCCTCCTGACCTTGACCCCAAGGTCCCTCTTGCACTTGCTCTCTGTCTTGCACTTTGCCTGCGGCCGAAGGCACAGCCTCTCCTTGCTCTCTCAAAAATGCCCATTTGATTCATCAAATCTGTTCTCCCATCTGCACCTTGTTAAGATCCCAGGCTCTTCCATGGACCTGAGAGGAGTCTCACTGTTCTGGGCCCCTGGATTCTAGTCCGCCCTCCACCAACTCCTGGGATTATCTTCTGAACTTTGGTGACTTCCCATGGCCTTCATGACATAGCCAGAACTCCTCTAAAAGACAGCATTTTCTAGCTTCCCCCCACCACCTGTGCCCCTGTGTCCTGAGCTGGGTGTCCTTTTTCTACTGGACGTGCCTGGGCTTTGCTCAGGCCTCTGCCTGGAATGACCTTTTCTTGCATCCACTACAAACCTGACTCACTGCTTCCCATGCAAAGCCATTCTCAAGCCCTGCCCGGGCAGAATTCATCTCTGTCCCCTGTACCACCCAGTTCTCACACGGAGCACTCTTCGTGTCGCGTTAAGGTTTGCTGATGCACTTGTCTTACCAACAAGATTATGGAGTTCTTTAGGGCAGGAATCAGGTCTCGAATCTGTCTCTGTTGAAAGCATCCTGCACAGGGGCTGGCAAATGGAAGGTGCTTAAACAATCCTGATTAAATTAGATGCTATATCTTCAGGCTCCCCAGTCAGGAATTATCTGGTGACAACTTACTCTAATGGAGGGCTTGCAAGGAGGAAAACTAATCATGAGCCTCCAGCTCGGTGTATTTCCACCTAGGGAATACAGCCGCACAGCCAGCATCCACTCCGAAAACAGCATTCCCAGGCCCCAGAAGTCTGCTGCGCCCTCTCCTAATCACTGCCCGCCTGCCCCCAGCGTAACCAGGATTCTGACTTTTGACACCATAGGCCTGCACCTGGCCTTGTCCTTTGTATAAACTGAATCATCCAAGATGTCGTGTTTTCTGCTTTGCTGCCTTTACTCAATGTTATTTTTATAAGATTCAACCTTATTTCTGTGAGTAGAAGCAACTCATTCTAAATCAGTAAGTGTGAATGTTTCTCGAATTGTATTATAAATGGTGCCAGGAGGTGCCGAACCATCTCTTAATTTTGGCCAAGAATCTCTTGAAGCAAAACCACCCGTACTGTAGTAAGACAGAAAGTTGTTGGGTTTCCAATCGTATGAACTCTGACATGGAGCAGGTAACTTTCTGAGTAAACACTCTCAAAATGAAGGGAGAAATGAAGCAGAATGACAAAACACTCTTTCAGGGGGAAAAAAGACCCAAAATCCTGGTTTGGAGGGGAGGGAGACCCCCGAAGCTCCCTTAGTACTTTTGCCACATCACATGACAGTTTTTGACATCAGTCTCATCTTCTGACCTCCATGAACAATTTTTTTTTTTTTGCCTCTTCTGGGGCTTCATTTAAAAATTTTCTCCACCAACACTTAAAACTAAAATTTGAGAGAATTTTTTTAAAAAAACTCTTTTTCCCCTAACCACAGAGTGACCGTTTGCTGAAGTGGTGGAAAAGAGAGGACTGGGCCACTGCCTTGTGGAAGAAAGATAAGAACAACTTCAGACTGAACTTGTTAAGCAAGAGAGCAGGGTTATCTATGTTCTCCAACCGTGGAGAGGACACGGCCAGCACCTGCCATTCGGTGCAGTGTACCTTCACCATGCAATGGCACTATCCAACCGTCCATCCACACAAGTCCAAGTGCTGCCCACTCCCCCAGGAGCACCTACCTTGGGGATTAAAGAAACCAGTCATCCAGAACACATTGGGCCTCCCTTCAAATATCCAAGTGGTGAACTGTGCGTTTCTTTCCAAAAGTTCAGTAAACCAGAAGCCCAGGGTGGACGAATCCCAGGACACCCTTTTCCAGAGCTGAGGTATACGAGCGTCGTACATGTTGTCCAGGGCGTCTCTCAAGTTCTGAGGAAGATGAAGGTAACATATGTGAGTGAGAAACAGGAGCAGAAGAGAGAGGTGACTGCTGAGCGGTGGGCGGCTCACCTCACTCATGATGATTGTCCCCTCAATGGCCAGTTTCAGATCGCTCAGGCTAGTGCGGAGGATCGAAATGACCCTTTGCATCCTGTCAATTTCTTGTCTAAGAAATATGTTCATGGAATTAAGATGCCCCATCTTTATCAAACGAGCTTTCACCTAAAACAAAGCACATGATAAAATCATCTACCGCTTCTCTTTCAGTGACCTGTCTCCCTTCTGGATTCTTTTTCCTCTTCTGGGTGTATCTCTACCAGACCGAACAAACTCTAAAATATCTCTTGCAGAACCAGACTTGCCATTAAGTTGCCCATTTTTTGAGCTTCAAAAACTATGGTTCAAACAAAATGATTTTTATTTCCTACTGATTGTACTGAGCTGATGATTGGAAATGCACTTTTAAAAAGCTGAAATAACAATTGTACCTTTTTCCCATTTCAAATGATTAAGTACTGAGTGTCAGTTGAATATTCTTTTGCAATCTAACTTTTGTAAGAGAACAGTGGAATATTTTTTTCTTCATTATGCTTGCAGAGCTGTAATTAGAAATGTCACAGAAAGTTAATACAGCCAAAATCTTTACAGAGCACTCACCAAAGAATAGGATTAGCTGTAGTTTTTCCTAAGATCATGGTTGCCTTGGCTATGGTGCCTAAAAAGAGCCTTTCCTAATCTAATCAATGAAAATATTTGACTTTGTGGGAGAGCCATTACAGACCTGTCATTTGATCCTTTGGGTATACTGACCATTTTTAAGAGATCAATACAAAAGCCTCTAGTTGTGGGAACAATAAAACCTAACAACTACCGGAAAATAGCCAATATATATTCACCTTTCCATTTAGTGACATATGCCAAGAAAAGAGTGGCTACCGGTACTGGCAGGCACTCACATAGGAGTCTGAGCTTTCTGTTAGCCACAATCTGAGAGATGCCAGAATAGAAAGAATGTGGACAGACACACAGAGAGGGAGAAAATCTGATATGATGTTCTCATCCAAAGAATCATCAGGAAGCCTGGAATCAGCTGTAGGATTCTCTGCCAGAGATAACCACACCTCTTCTTGGAGACAGATGGACTTCGGGGTCTTCTGAACCGTTCCCATTTTACAAAACAGGCCTCTAGCGTGGGAGTTTCCTTTAGCAATGGACGCCTCTGATTTATTACATGGATCATTTCCAGTGATTGAAAGATGAATGGGGAAAGCAGTCATATAAAACCAAACAGCCTGGACGGAGCCACTTATGCAGGCAAAACAAATAAGATTAGAATCACAGGCCAATGTGCCAGTGGAGGTTCTGGACCTCGTCCCACATACCAACCTTCAGGGAGCCTCCTGAGTTCCTGGTTCTAGAACCTACATTTTTTGCAGTCTCCAGAGCCTTATTCCTGTCTCCATCCTGAGCCCTTCCACCAACTGAACAGCATACATATCCCCTTTCAATCATGACTGCTCTGGGAATTCATTCTTAATGAAAAGGGAAATTACAGAAATACTTTTGCAATTCTACAAATGGGAAATGAAGCCCAGGTATTGATCACAGCATCAAGTCAATAGCCCAGGTCCATTCACTATGCCAACAGCCCCAAACTGCCTTGGCCTGCTTATGGTTTTAAAAGAAAAACTTGCCTAGTGTGGTGGCACCTGCCTGAAGTCCCCGCTACTCAAGACACTGAGGAAGAACAAGCACTCAAGCCCAGGAGTTCAAGGCCAGCCTGGGCAGCATAGTGAGACACCATTCAAAAAGATTTTTTTTTTAAATTAAAAATAAAAGAGGAATTTCACTCAAGATAGACAAGCTTGAGGAAAAACTTAGACCCCCTAAAAATGTGATTCTAATACTGATTTTATTTTGTGTGTGATTTTTGTTCCAGACTAAAATGGCCATTTTATTGATAAAATTAAAAAATTGTTGTTGTGGTCTTATGTTGGATTTTCATTATGTTTCTGGGACCAGGTAGTCTCTTCTACATAATAGAGCTAATTTTACTAAGGAAACTGAGGGTATTCAATTTCAATCTACAAACTTCACTTTGCTGCCATATTTTCAAGGACACAGCTCTTCTATAGTAAGTGATCTGCTGGAAGAGGAAGAGTTATTAGATGTCCCTCAGTGCAAACTCCCTCCCAGGCCGTAATCCACCAGGTGATATCCCTGACACTGCTTCTGCTAAATATTGCCAGACAGAGGTCTTCCTGGTGACGTGGCCCCAACCCAGTTTGGGCAGCTCAAATGATAACCAGGCTCATGACCTCCCTCTGGCAATACCAACCCTGTGGTAGAGTTATATAGAGTCAGTTTATCTCATTTTCCCATGCCAGCTTGAAAAATCCTTCAAGGCAGATATTCTGCCTCATTTATCTCCTAAAAACCATCCACAGAGCAGCTGAAAGTATGTCCTTTCCATATTTATCCAACTGAGAAGAACTTTCTCCCTTACTATATAATCACTCCTTTGTGAGACCATTGATTCCAATGTCTTAACCAAATGCCTTGGTACCCATCCACTCATTGATTCTAGAATCAGTTTGAGTTCAATTTTTTTTTTTTTTTGTACTAGGGATTGAACTCAGGGGTGCTTTACCACTGAGCTACAATGCTAGCTTTCTTTCTTTCTTTCTTTTTTTAGACAGGGTCTCACTAAGATGCTTAGGGTCTTGCTAAATTGCTGAGACTGACCTCAAACTTGCAATCCTCCTGCCTCAGCCTCCAGAGTCTCTAGGATTACAGGCATGCACCACTGTGCCTGGCTCCCTTTATGATTCTTGCTCTACCGCCTAGCTTGGTTTCTGCTGGTACTAAGGACTAAGTGACATAATGAATATAAAGCACTTAACACAGGGCCCATTGTATAATGAGTCCTCAAAAATGCCAGCCACTGCCCCATGATGACCTCATTCTATGAGCTAAGTGTGGTGCTTGGAAAACTTCAGATTGAGAACCGGATGTTCATAAATAATATCCACACTAATTGTTAACCTTATTTAATCAGTTCCAGGAGTGATTAAAGATCAAATGAGTAAACAGACTATCTCCATCTATAGTTAAATTATTTTAAGCATCTCTAAGAATACCCAATCAGTGACACCTCTGCTTTTTGGCCTTAAAGATTTTTAAATTGTTTAGCACAGATTAAGGCATAATAGTACATATTGGTATATAACTGGGTCAATGTGGAAGACTTGCCTGCAGAGGAATTAACTTATTAAGGTATTTTAAAAAGGAAGCAAAAGAAATATTTCAAAGGATGACCAGGATAAACAAACAATTTAGACACAATTTAGATAAAAGAGTTTAGTAACTACGCACATAGTCGACAATAGGTAAATTACTGTTTTTCATGGTAATCAGACCTAGATGGTTAGATGCACAAATAGATGCCTAGATTGTTATTCGTCTATCTAGCTAAATGCAACATTTCCATGGTCAATTCTAGGGGGAAAAGGACATCGAGAGGGCTATATGATGTATTTCAGAAGAACTCCAGATCCCAAACTGGCCTCTCCCTGTTCCAGCTATAGGTAGAAGCCCACAGACAGGGAGCCTTGGGGCTCCCAGCTGCTGGGTGTATCTTTTCCCAGGTTTGGGTAAGCAGGAGAGTGTACACACAGACCAGTTACTCCTGCAGTAGAGGTTAGCTTCTGACCTTTTAACTGAGGAGCTAAACTTGACCAGTTTAGGACCGCCCAGTTTAGGACTCTGGTAAAGCTAACGCCATCAGTGGTGAAGTATGGAGGCTGAGAATAGAAGAGGAGGACACAGCTCTTTTTCTTGCATGAGGAAGGAAGCTCAGGTTGAGGACCTCTTGACAGAATTTTCATAATATCCCAGACATTTTGCCATAGATAAAAATTACCTTAGGTCAGCAGTTCTCAAAGTGTGGCCTGGGATCCCTGAGGGCCTAAAGATTTTTTTTTTTAATATTTATTTTTTAGTTTTCGGTGGACACAACATCTTTATTTTGTTTTTATGTGGTGCTGAGGATCAAACCCAGCGCCCTGTGCATGTCAGGCAAGCGCGTTACCACTTGAGCCACATCCCCAGCCCCCTAAGGATTCCTGTGGAGTGAGTTTACAGGGTTAATCTTTTTTTTTTTTTCCTATAGAAACACTAAGATATTGATTGACTTTTATATCCTTTTGTCTTTTGGGGAATTGAACCCAGAGGCATTTTACCACTGAGCCACATCCCTAGCCCTCTTAATTTTTTAAAATTTTGAGACAGGGTCTTGCTAAAGTTGCTTGGGGCCTCACTACATTGCTGAGGCTGGCCTTGAACTTTTGATCCTCCTGCCTCAGCCTCCCAAGTCACTGGGATTACAGGTGTGCGCCACCACACCAGGCACTCTTTTACTTTTATTCTGTTATGACTATACAGTGGAGTTTACCAAAGGTCATATGACTTGATATACTGAATACAGAAGCAAATATGAGAATAGAGGTGTTTTCTATTAAGACAGACATTAAAAGATTTGCAAAAAAGATAGAAACAATCACACCATTCTCAGTGGATTGTTTTGTCTTGGAAAATATATGTTTAAAAAATGCTATTTATGTTAACATGTAATGGGTTTATTACCATTTTTAAAAATAAATCAATATTTTAAAATTTCTCAATATAGGGCTGGGGTTGTGGCTCAGCGGTAGAGCCCTTGCCTAGTGAGTACAATGCCCTGGGTCTGATCCTCAGCACCACATAAAAATAAATAAATAAAACAAAGGTATTGTGTCCAATTACAACAAAAAATAAATATTAAAAAAATTCTCAATATAAATTTCTAACATTAAATGTCAATGGATATTATAAACAAAAGCTATTCAGGATCCTCAATGATCTGGCAAAGGGGTCTTGAGATTAAAAAAAATTGGAGAAGAGTTGATTTAGGTTAATAAAAAAAGAAAAAACAGCTAACACTCAGGAGATAGAGGAAATAGAAAATTACTGCCATGCACTCTGGGGACTGGGACCATTTAAATGGCTCTCTTCCCTATCCCTGGCTAAGAGCTCCATGGGAATACAAAATGCAGGGCAGACAAAATGCAGACAACCAGAAAAGGTCAGGTAGAGAATGACAGAGCAGGTCATATGACATGCAGGATACACTAACACAGAGGCTGGCATGGGGCTCTCGACTAGAGGGTCTGGAGTTCCAGCAACCAAAGACAGGAACCCAAAGAGGGAAAGGGGTACAAAAAGGAAGAGTGGAGACGAAAGGAAACAGAGAAAGGTTTCAGGGACGTGGAGAGCAGGCTTTGCTTGATGCTTGGGAAAGGAAAAGAAGACCAAAAGGTAGAAAGGAAGTTGGAGACCAAAAAAAGGAAACGCGCAGCGCCCGAGGGACTGGACGCACCGTCCAGGGGAGGTGCTGCCCGCGCGGTGCACGGCGGGAAGACCCCGGCTTACCTCGTGGGGGACGTAGTCAGGGGGCAGCTTGCTCAGCATGTCTTCAGACAGTCGGTACACGATGGCCTCCCGGGTCTCCCCCACTCCACCTCCACTCTCTTTGGGCTGAATGTTGGTGATTGTTTCAAGAACGTCGGAAGCTGTGTTACTCTGGTACCTGACAGAAAGAGGGACCAGAGTCTCAGAGATGATGAAGCCAGGGTGAACGGATAGGGTCCCTTCAATCAACCCCAGAGAAGAAAAGGGGAAAGAAGGAAGTGTATACCATCAACTGTTAAAAAAAAACTAGAGGTCCTTCCTCCTGCCTCCTAATGGGACATCAGGAACATGGCAGAAATGAAAATCCCTTCCTCTTTAGAGAGACTCCACACACATCTCTGGTAATCCAAATCCAAGCCTGACAGTTTGGGTTGTCACCAGCCCCAACACTTCAGGCTGGACCACTGATACATCTCCTTTTATTCTCCCCCTGCTCAGGGACGGGTCCTAACAGTCTAGCATAATTGGTTAGATCAATGAGAACTACACATGATATGTCCTCACTGAATTATAAATTAATAGAATTTCTTCAGTCTTTTCTCATTTTGTTTCTCCATGGTCTCACTTCTGTTAGGATTTCCAAGGTGGTCTACTGGCGTCCATCTGCACCACATATTCAAATGTAGCCACCCACCTTTAAAGTCCATTTAGTCAATGAAGGTTTACTGTATGCCAGGCCCTGAGCTAGGTTCCAGGATACAGCAGTGAACAAGCCATAGTTCACATGCAGAGAAAGAGGATATTACACAAGGACACTAGGGAAAGTGCTGTGGAGGAAAAGTGGATGCTTTAAGCAAATTTGGTTTCCCTCACTCTCCATCTCTCGCTCTTTCAGGTTGACCAGATGCTCTGAGGTGCAGGAAGCTAGCCCTGGAATACTGGATTGGTCAGTTATCTGGAAACTCATACATATTATGTGTGAGTGTACGTGTGTGTGCATGTGTGCATGTGCATGCACATGTGACAAAAGATTAATCTCTATCTCTCTCTTCTTGCAGCACTGGGAATTAAACCCAGGGATGTTCTACCACTGAGCTAAATCCCCAACCCTTTTTAATTTTTTTTTTTAATTTTAAGACAGGGTCTCTCTAATTTGCCCAGGCTGGCTTTGAACTTGTGACCTTCGGAGTCATGCTATCACACCCATCTAAAGTCTCTCTTAAAAAGAAATTAAAGGGATATGGATAGGAAAAGAAGAACTCAAACTATAACTATTTGCCGATGACATGATTCTATACCTAGAGGATCCAAAGAATTCCACCAGAAAATTTCTAGAACTAATAAATGAATTCAGCAAGTAGCAGTATATAAAATCAACATCCGTAAGTCAAAAGCATTTGTGTACACCAGTGACAAACCCTTTGAAAGAGAAACTAGGAAAACTCCCATTTACAATAACCTCAGAAAAACTAAAATACTTGGGAATCAACTTAACAAAAGAGGTGAAAGACCTCTACAAAACTACAGAACACTAAAGAAAGAAATTAAAGAAGACCTTAGAAGATGGAAAGATCTCTCCTGTTATTGGACAGGCAGAATTAATATGCCAAATTAATAATGACCAAAAGCACTATACAGATTTAATATAATTCCAATAAAAATCCCAATGACACTCCTCATAGAAATAGAAAAAGCAATCATGAAATTCATCTGGAAAAAATAAGAGACCCAAAATAGTCTTTTTTCCCACAAATGGGCTGGGAAAACTGGAAAGTGATCTTTAGTAAGAAGAAGTGAAGCAGGTGGCATCACAATACCAGACCTTAAACTATATTACAGAGCTATAGAACACAACAACATGGTATTGGCACCAAAATAGACTTGTAGACTAATGGTACAGAATAGAAGACACAGAGACAAACCCACATAAATTTCCAAGGTGGTCTACTGGTGTCCATTTGCCCCACATATTCAAATGCAACCACCCACCTTTAAAGTCATATCAGACAAAGGCACCAAAAATACATATTGAAGAAAAGATAGCCTCTTCAACAAATGGTGCTGGGAAAACTGGAAATCGATATGCAGCAAAATGAAAGTAAGCCCCTATCTCTCACCATGCACAAAATTCAACTCAAAGTGGATCAAGGACCCAGGAATTAGACCAGAGACCCTGCTCCTAACAGAAGAAAAAGTAGGCCCAAATCTTCCATCATGTCAAATTAGGCCCTAACTTCTTTAAACAAGACTCCTAAAGCATAAGAAATAAAATCAAGAATCAATAAGTGGGATGGATTCAAACTGAAAAGCATCTTCTCAGCAAAAGAAACAATCAGTGAGGTAAAAAAGAGAGCTTACAGAATGGGAGCAAATTTTTATCACACACACATCAGATAGAGCACTAATCTCTAGGATATATAAAGAACTAAAAAAAAAACTTAACACCATTTAAAAAACCAATTAATAAATGGGCTAAGGAACTGAATAGACACTTCTCAGAAGAAGATATACAATCAATCAACAAATATATGAAAAAATGTTCAACATCTCTAGCGATTTGAGAAATGCAAATCAAAACCACTTCATCTCACTCCAGTCAGAATGGCAATTATCAAGAATACAAGCAACAATAAGTGTTGGCAAGGATGTGGGGAAAAAAGCACACTCATACATTGCTGGTGAGACTATAAATTGGTGCAACCAATCTGGAAAGTAGTATGGAGAATCCTTGGAAAATTTGGAATGAAACCACCATGCGACCCAGCTATCTCACTCCTCAGTGTATACAGAAAGGACTTTTTAAAAACAGCATACTACAGTAATGCATCCACATCAATGTTTATAGCAGCACAATTCACAATAGATAAATTGTGGAACCAACATAGATGCCCTTCAATAGATGAATCGATAAAGAAACTATGGTATTTATACACAATGGAATATTACTCAGCTTTAAAAGAGAATAAAATCGTGGCATTTGCAGGTAAATGGATGGAGTTGGAGAATATCATGCTAAGTGAAGTCAGCCAATCCCCAAAAAACCAAAGGCTGAATGTTTTCTCTGATAAGTGAATGTTGATCCATAATGGGGGTGGGGAGCAGGGGAGGAATGGAGGAACTTTAGATAGGGCAAAGGAGAGGGAAGGGAAAGGAGGGGGCGTGGGGGTAGAAAAGATGGTGGAATGAGATGGACATCATTACCCGAAGTACATGTATGAAGACACGAACGAATGGGGTGACTCTACTTTGTGTACAACCAGAGAAATGAATATCTGTTTTCCATTTGTGTACTATGAATCAAAATACATTCTGCTGTCATGTATAATAAATTAGAATAAATAAATAAGTTTAAAATTTACAAAAGGTCACATGTGAGTTGAGAGCTAAAGGATGGGCAGGTTGGCTAGGCAGTGGGGTGGTTGGGAGGCAAGAAAGGACATTTAGATAGGAGGCCAGGGCTGGAGGTGAGAAGGATTTCCGAGCATTGGAGAAGAGAGGCAAGTCGGTGAGTTTGGAGGCAGGGAGCCAGGAGAGATGAAGGCGGAGACAAGGCAGGCCAGAGCACGCAGGCTCAGGTGGGATACTTTAAGGATTCCTAGAGTCAACAGCCAACCAGCGAAGACTTCTCAAGCTAGGGTGCCATGATATGACCAGATTGAAATTTTTCTGCCTTTTTTGAATTCCTGTTTTATGCCCTATAAACATCACATGATTTGATTTGGAGGAATTATTGTTTCATCTGTAAATTTTATCTCCTGTCCAGATGTAAGCCAAAATCACATTTCCCTTCATAGATATTAGAGGCAATCTAGAAGGAATTTAGCAAAGGCATGACATTAGTGTTTTTTTGTGCTTTGTTTTACTGAATAGAAAGTAAATAAGATGTCTGAATTTACTGAATAGAAAGTCTTTATAATGTGGCAAAATCTTATATTTGCAAACCTTTGAATATAGCAATACCACAGATAAGAATTCATCCTAAAGAAAGAACCAGACATTCCATTTCTGGCAGTGTACTGCAATTGTCAGTACACTGTTGTGACAACAACTAAACATGACAGATTAGATATTAAAAACACCTTTTATAAAATATTATGTAAAAAATATTACTGAGGGGCTGGGGCTGGGGATCAATGTTAGCTCATTTGCCTAGCATTGTGAGGCACTGGGTTCAATTCTCAGCACCGCATATAAATAAATGAAAAAAAGGTCTATCAACAAATAAAAATATTTTTAAAATATTACTGAATTGTAAAGATATTAAGAAACCCTCAGGGCCAAAGAAAATATAGAGTAAAGATGATTCTAGAGAGATAAAGCCAGATTTTACTCCGGGGGCATCAAGTTACCTTGGTGTTCTTAAGTCTCTGTTTAGATGGTACGATGAAAGGGAGATGCCTCCCTCATATCAAAGGTGAGAAAATTCCTACATAGATCTGGGATCTTCAATATCAGGGTAAACTAGAGATAACCCACCTTTCAGAATGGGTAGTAAGCAACTTTTTCTACTGAGTTTGGCACTGAGTAGGGAGAAAAGTCTTTCCTGAAATTCCTTTTTTTTTTAAATTATTTTTTAGTTGTTAACAGACCTTTATTTTACTTATTTATATGTGGTGCTGAGCATCAAACTCAGTGCTTCCCACACATTAAGCAAGCGCTCTACCACTGAGCTACAACCCCAGCCCTCTTTCCTGAGATTCTTAATTCATTAGATTTGAGATATTAATTAACACTCATTACCTGGGTAATTTGAAAAAAATCAAGCCAAGAATTTATTTTAAGGTGTTCTTTGGAATTTCTAAATAGTAGATTGAAAGTACCTGATGAGCATAAACACAAATCTTCCCAGGAACAACATATCTTCAACTCAGGACCCCAAAAATCCAATAGTAAATTTCCAATTGGCCTGAGTTCATAAGTGAAAAGTTAAAAAAAAAAAAAAAAAACTTATAAAGAAGCCAGACACTATGATCAAGAGTTGGTAGCGATAACAGAAAGCAGAACCAGATCTGCAAAGATCTCAGTAAATTTTCAGATGCATGCTATAAAATGTTGTTTTAAACTATATTGAAGAATTTTAAAGGGTTGCTTAAAATATTAGTATTAAAAGGAAATTATAAACATGATTATCATATTTGAAAAAGAGCAAGCAGAACTTCTGAAATAAAAAAATAACTAAAATATAAATAACTAAAATAAATAAATAAAATATAAATAACTAAAATAAACTAAAACCTGTATTCATTTTTTATTGCTTCTATAACAAATGACCACAATATAAGCAGCTTAGAACAGTACAAATTTATTGTCTTACAATTCTGCAGGCCAAGTACAACACAATTCTCACTGGGTTAAATCAAGGTGTTGGTAAGGTGAGGTTCCTTTCTGTGGGCTGTAGGGAAAATCTGTTTTCTTGCTCATTTGGGTTGCTGGCAGAATTCACTTCCCTGTGCTTGTAGGACAGAGATCTCTGCAACTTCTTGCTGGCTACTAGCTGAGGGCCCTTCCCAGCTTCTAGAGGCCACCTACATCTCTTGCCTTGTGACCTCCTCCTACAAATTGGCAGAGGCAGAAAAGCTAGCAATGGCAAGTCAAGTCTCCTTCACAATTTGACTCCTCCTCCTCCAACTTCATCTCTCTGAACCACTCTTCTGTAATTAGATTGGGCCTGCTGGATTGATAACATTCTGATCTCAAGGTCCTGAACCTTAATCTCATCTATTAAGTCGCTTTAGCTACATACAGTGACACATTCACATTCACATTCACATCTCCAGGTTCTGGAGATTAGGATGTAGACATACTTAGGGGTTCATTATTTGGCTTCCCATAGCAGCCAATAATGGGTTAAACAGCAGATTGGATACAATCAAAGAGAGAATTAGAAAACTGGAAAATAGACAGAATGAGGCAGTGAAGAAAACAAATGGAAAATATGAAATAAAAGTTGAAAGACATGTAGGCTAGAATGATAAGCTCTAATAGATGCCTCAGCAACATTTAGAAAAATAGAAAAAAAAAGAGAAAATAAGTGATGAAATAATGACTTGAGAATTGAATGAACCTGGCCGGGTGTGATAGTGCATACCTATAATCCCAGTGGCTTGGGAGGCTGAGGTAGAAGAATCAAAGTGAGTTTAAAGTCAGCCTCAGCAACTTAGTAAGGCCATAAGCAACTTAATGAGACCCTGTCTCTAAATAAAATTCAGGAACAAAGTGGGGGTTGTTGCTGAAGATGTGGCTCAGTGGTTAAGTGCTTCTGGGTTCAATCCCTGGTACCAAAAAAAAAAAAAAAAAGGGAACTGAATGAGCACCAAGTAACATAAGCAAATAAATAAATAAATAAATAAATAGAAATATATATGTAGACACATCACAGTGAAACTGTAACACACCAAAAACAAAGAAGATCTTAAAAGCAGCCAGAGATAAGAAACAATTACCTAGAAAGAAATGACAATTAGACTGGTAGCCAATCCCTCAATAGCAGCAACAAAATCCAGAAGAACATAGAATAACACTGTCTAAGTGATAATATAAAGTAACTATACACCTAGAATCATGTGCCAAGCAAAAGTGTCTTTTGGGGGTATGAATGAGGGCAGGAAAAAGATTTGAATAGACATTTCACGAAAAAATTCTGTATAAATGACCACAAAGTGCATGCAAAGATATTCCACCTTATTATTTATTAAGAGAAGGCAGATTGAAACCACAATGTGATACTACTTCACACAGCAGTAGTAATAACCAATAGATAGACAATAACAAGTATGGACAGAGACAGAGAAACCTGAACCTTCATAATTGCTAGAGGGTACTGTAAAATGGAGCAGTCACTTTGGAAAATAGTGTGACAGTTTGTTAAAATGTTAAAAACAGATTAATTGTATGATTCAGTAGTTTCATTTCTAGTTATCTACTCAAAAGAAATGAAAAGACAAGGCTACACAAAGACTTGTGCATGAACATTCATGACAGCATTATTCATAAACGACCCCAGTGTCTTTAGAAAGATGATTCTGGTGAATGGACAAGCAAAATGTGGTGAATGTCCATTCTGGTGAATGGACAAGCAAAATGTGGTCCAGTCATACATTGGAACAATAATAACAATAATCTGTCAATGAAAAGTAATGGAGTAAATACTGACACATGCTACAACCTGAGTGAACTTCAAAAGCACTATGTCAACTCAAAGAACCCAGACACGCAGCGTATGAACGAGTTCATCTAAACTTAAGAGAATTTAAGATGGGCGGATTACATCTCATTAAACCTATTTTTTAAAAAAAGAGGGCAAAAATAAGACATTTTCAGAAAAAAATAAAAGAATTAACCATCATGGACCTACACTGGAGGAAATTCTAAAGAATACACTTTAGAAAGATGATTCAGGAAGATGATTCTGATAAAAGGCTTGAGGTAGAGAAGAGAATGTCAACACATGCGTAAATCTAAACAAGCATTCTAGTTTAAAATAATTAAACCTAGGCCTAATTGTAGGGTTAGATAAAACAAGATAAAAATTAAAATACTAAAATGTCAGGGGACAGCAATCAGAGTTAAAGTTACCAAATAGCTTTTGATTAAACATATTAATTTTATACTTAGTTAAGAATGGGTATTGAGATTTCTAGGGTAACTGGTAAAGAACTAAAACAGAAAACAGAATTTCTAAACAGGCAGAGAGGGGGAAATAGAATGGGAAAAACTCATTAAGCAAAAGAAGAAAAGAAGCACAACACAGCAATAGTGTGGTGGAAAAAAAAAGCCACATTTCTTATTTATTCTTTATATTTTATGCATCTTAAATATTCTTTTATAGTTACTCAATATTAATAAATCAGTTTTAAAAGAAATAATCAGACACTTGTATAAAGATGTACATACAAGACTTTACAAGGGAGAGCCGCGGGCGCTTTGCTCCCATCTGCTTCCTCTTTCGCTTCGCTCCGGGCAGAGAAGCTGAGTGTGTAATCAGCAGTGGATTGTAAGTACCCGAGGCAAAGAAAGCTCAGTGCGCCCCGCCTTTTTTTCTTTTTT
>NW_025999982.1:6698662-6944100 GCF_001458135.2 Marmota marmota marmota | reverse complement strand
TTACTAATAGGGCATTATGTAAAAATGTGGATGTGTAACCGATGTGATTCTGCAATCTGTATTTGGGGTAAAATTGGGAGTTCATAACCAACTTGAATCTAATGTATGAAATATGATATGTCAAGAGCTTTATAATGTTTTGAACAACCAATAAAAAAAAAAAAGAGAGAACAATAAACTGCCTTAACATTAAAAAAATAAATAAATAAATAAATAAAATAAAATAAGTAAAATAAAATATTGTATTCAAAACGCAAGGCAAACAAAAATATTTAATAAATTTTAGATGCTGTTTTTATGTTTTGCCTCCAATTACTAAATGGATTCAAGAATTTTGCAAGGGACAAATAAAATAAAAGTAAAAGGACCCCAAAAAAAAAAAAAGAAAAAAAAAAAAAGACTTTACAAGGGTATTTTTAAATAATAAATCCTGCTAATGCTCTATAAAAAAATCTATACAGACAATAAAAATGGTAATGTAGCACTGTATTCAGTGATAAGGTGAGGTGTCACTGGGAGTTCATAGAATAAAATAGCATACGGTGAAAAAACTGGTTATGGTCTGACCTAATTTCACTGAAAATCCTGTGCATGTTGATACAGTAAAAAAAAAAATTCTAGAAGGGTATTTTGACAGTGAGATTTTTTGTATGATGAGATTTTTCTGCAATTATTAGTTTTTGCCTTATATTCTTCTGTATTTTATTCCTCTCATAAGGAAGTATGATTTTTATAAGAGTAATAAAAATATTTTTGTTTTGAAAAATAAGAGAAAAAATAAACCACCTTAGACAAAGCACATCCTAAGTGTCAAGCACTCAACACAGAAGACTCCATGGCAGATGCTTTAAGTCCACTGAAATGCCTCTTCCAAATTCCCGCTCTTTATGCCCCTCCAGAAAGGCCCTCTTCTCACTTCTCACTACAGCACAAAAGAGAGACTTATGCCCTTTTCCCTCAGCATTCCAAGGTGTGAATTAAACATGGCACTTGTAGCGCTAACTTTCAGAATCCCAAGGAGCAAAGTCATGTGGGCTTCTTTACTTGGAAAAGAGCTGCATCATTTCCTTCCTTCCTTCCTCCCTCCCTCCCTCCCTCCCTCCCTTCCTTCCTTGGAAAAAGAGGGACTCCTGTACAATTGGTCTTTGAATTCATTTAGGAAGGAAGCTGAAGAATAGAGAACATGCTTCTCTCTTGAGTATTTTTATCTGATTGACAGGTAGAATGCCACATGTGGACCCAGACATGTGTATCCATACTATTGCATGCTTTCCAAAAGCTGTGGCCAAGACAAATGCATGTGGCACTTTGCTTGACATACTCAACTTTCAGTCAGATACAGCAATGATGAGAGTCTTAGTGTCCTATCTAGCGAGCTTTTATGACCCCATTTAGAGTTAGGGTATCACCTCCATATTACCCTCTACACGTGAATTTCACAAACATATGTATATATATGTGTGTGTGTGTGTGTATGTGTATTTATATATAAATTAATATAAATTTTGAGACATGGTCTCACTAAGTTCCTGAGGCTGAACTTTCAATCCTCCTGCCTCACACTACCAAGTTAAGTTGCTGGGTTCACAGGCATGTGCCAAAGTGCCTGGCATGATACTGGAGTTTTAGAATATCTGCAAAACACTTACTTTAAAATCTGAAAGATGAGTATATCAAACACACACGGTTTAATATATGAATAGAGAACAAAACATTTTAGTAAAATGGCACTAAAGACATTTGCAACCCAATCCTGAACTTGATGTGATTCCAATAGTTCTTAAAATTTTTCACTTGACATGTAATAATTGCACTTGACATAATCCCAGTTTTTAAAAAGTCATATAAAGTATAACAAAAGCACAAATAACTCGGAAGGGAAGAGTCCCATGAAAATAGCTACTGAGACAACAAAATGAAGATATTAAAGTCACGAATCCCATATTATGACACACATTTTTCAGAAATTTAAATTTGTAAGTGATTAACTTTACTCCAACGTTACTCCATGATCTCCCTCCAGCTTTAAATAGAGCAAGGACAGAAGATACAGATGAATGGCTCTTAGAGAAGGTGGAGATCTCACTCTTGTGGAGAGCTTACGGGGAACCCTGAAGCACCAGGCCAGGCTGGTAACAGCCTCTGATTTTATCATGACCTCCCATGTCCACATTTCCTGGACTCCCAGAGGCCTCTGTTTCTTACATTAAACACATCCCTTTACCCCTCACCTGAACTGTTCCTTCTCCCGTCTCCTTTAATGACATCCATGTCAGCACCCAGTTGCCCAACCCAGAGTCCTCGGAGACAGCCTCTCTTTGATGTCACTCCCCAGGCCTTCTTGGTCCCCAAGTCCTATTTCCATCCAAATCATTTCCAGAATTCACCTCCATCATCAACCACACTGCCTTCAGAACTGTCCCAAACTCTTGACCAGGACACCCAACACCCTCAGAAGCCAACTCTGCCTTTGTCACTTACTCCCTCATGGAAGCACCGTCCCCTTCTCCTGTGCTCTGGGCAAGTTGAACTTGGTCCCCAGATATCCCACAAACCCTTACATCTTCCTGCCTCTCCTTGCTCCTCTCTTGGTCGACCTGCCCTGGTCTGTCCCGTGGTCCTGACTGCTCATTGTGTTCCCCTTCTGGCACTCCCCTTCCTGCCCTGGCACTGCAGCCATTTCCTGCCCAGCCCCTCTCTAACCTGAGAACCCCTGCCCATCCTTTAAGGCACAACTCAAATGTGGCCTGTCACTAGCTTTCTTTGATCCTTAGGTTGGGATGTATTGCTTTCATCTCTGTTCCTGTAGCAACCTATATGTGCCCTGATTCTACAGCGTCCAGAGTATATTACGTAAATATTTGCCATTCATCCATTTCCCTAACAGATAATGAGCTCCAAGGACAAGAACTGTGTTTCACTCATCTTCATATCCCGAGCTGGCCAGACAGTAAGTTCCTAATAAATATTTGTTGAGCTGAAGCCAGTTGGCTTAAATTTTATTAAACTTCAAATACAAAAGAGAGCAATTTTCCAGTATTTAAAGGGCATCAAACTTAATAATCCATTCCTCCTCATGGTAAAAGTTTAGCACAATATTATTATTATTATTATTATTATTATTATTATTATTATTCTATTTCCTGACACCTTTCCACCTACAAATCAATGGATACATATGTTTATGTGTGCCTGTCTCACACAGATATAGGTATAAATATATCCTTGGATATTTTTGATAACTTAATTTTGCTTTCATAGGCTATTTTCACAGGATTTTTCCCCTCAAGAGTTATCTGTATTTTTCTTATATTTTATGGCTTTTAAAAACTGAAATTATGCTATACTTCAAAATTCAGAAATGATTGCAAATGTGAGCACACACACACATACACACACACGTCTCCCCCTCAAAACATAAGGGAATCAGAAGGATGTGATTTCAAGAAGAAGGAAAAATATTTTTATTGTAATGTTTTAGCAACACATTTCTTCCTTTAAAGGCTAAAGGAAGAAAACCACAATAAATTTCCATCTGAACCAGAGTTCATTCTCCTGCCTATTCTAGCTACAAATAAAAAAGGGAAAGACCCCGTTTCTGGGAGCATCAGCGCTCTCTGGGCTCCCCTCTAGCTTGCATCCCTCTTGGAAACGTGCTCTTCACCACTGACTGGTGCCAGCAGAGCACACCACTTCGGGTGTGACCATCTCGTTTTCTATGGATTCTGGACAAATTCACAGGTGCTCCAGGGAGCAGCTGATGGAGGTGCTGCTTCTGCCGCTGCGTCTCACCTAAGAAATTACTTTCATGGTAAGTGATTTTACTCTTTTATGAGGTGATCTGAAAAGAGTCCCAAAAGTATAGATGCTGGGAAAGACTCACCAGAGTCACCCCATGTCACGTAAGAGCTGGACAAGCTCTCCAGGTCATCTCTCCATTACACATTTTATTAGGCACAGGATGTCATGCCCTGCTATTCCAAGGCTGTACAACTTGAATTTCCTTTTCCACGATGTGATTTTATGTTTGCAAAAATATGAAGGGCAGAAGCCAAGTCAAAGGGCTGTAATGGAGAACTGCAAGTATCTCTTTATGCCTTCAAAGCCCGAGGGCTTTCAGGAAACAGTCCCCTTAACTGCTCTGAGATGAAGAACAAGACTGTTCTGTGAGCTTTGGTCCTCAGTTACTTCTTGAAGAAAACTTCTCTTTAGAGTAAATAGGGGAAGAAGCTCAGATTGCCTTTTTGTAACTTGGTGGTTCTGGGGAGTTGGGTTGTGGGTAATAAAAATGCAAAACTACTGAAAAACCAGAACTGTCTATAGAATAAACAATTAACTATCTAATGAGATATTTGTGCATGGTCACATCCAAATCAGCCTAGATTTAGATATTCTTTTGCACATGAAATATCAATGAGCACTTTTTTTAAAAAAAGATCTAAAACTCAGAAGTGTCAGCTAATACTAGAAGGAATGAATTAGAATTTGTCCTGCATAGAAATGAATAGAAAATTTGTAATAAGGCATTTGATAAATTTCAGAAGGGAGAAAAAAATATGCATAACCACTAATGAGAAAAAGAGTCAAAATAAATAACTGCTTTCCACATTGAGATGGTTGGATTTGCAGAGTCTCTGGTACCTTATAAATCTAGATAATAAAATATGAATAAACTATGCATTTTTATGGTTCCTGTCATCAAGAAATCTAATCTCTTGGGAGAGATTTTACTTATTTTAAAGCATTTATTTAGCTTGATTCTTCCACCCCCTTCTTCAGAGATTCTTTGTTTTGAAGTAGAGAGGAGAGAGACTTGTGGTTCCTTTCCCCAAATTTTCTCCCCTGAAATTTATGGATGTGAACTTCAGAGGGAGAGTCTGAGAAACAGGAGCATAGTTCTCCACCATGGCCCACTAATAGCCTGTGTGCTATTAAACAGCAAGGATGGTCACATCAATTAATGATCCCTCTGGTTGGGGACATCCAACACAGCCAGCATACTGTAGAGTCCTCCCCATTTCCTGGCTTCTTTTGCACAAGTGTGGGTCTCTCACTTGGGCTCCCATCCACATTTCTCATCCCACTCAGACATCCCATTCTTTTCCAACTTAACATGCCCCAAACAGGACTCCTTAGCTTGTCCTCATGTGCATCCAAGCATTCCCATTTCCGACTCCTCCATTAGCCCAGCTCCCAGGGCGGATTCGTCAAAGCCATCTTTGATTACTTCTTGCATTTCACAGAGAACAGCGGCACCTTGCTGGAGTGGGAAGGGCTGGGCTTGGGCTGGGAGCCAAGTCTGTTACTGCTTACTGCCTCCTGGTGGCTGTTGGGGGAACTGTTAAGGGGCAGAGTAAAGGAACCTTTCAAAAAGGTTCACTAAGGCTTCACTAAGACAACAAGTGCAGGTAGAGTTCCAGATATTTCAGAGCCCAGAGAAAAGAAGAATTAGCCTAGGAAAAGCTCACACGGAGACCAAACATGGAGCTGCAGACAGAGGCTACTGCCTGAGTAGGCACCCGAAATGGGCCCAGATGTGCTGGGGAGAGGGGATGGGCATGGGTAGGCAAGTGGGAGAGCCCCAGGGGCAGAGCAAAGGGGAAGTTAAGAACAAAGATAGGTCATAGGAGGAGGGCCACAGGTCTCACAGGTCATTGGAGGCCATCCAGGGCTTTCTACTTGACCTCACTCATTGCAAGGAAAGGTTACAAGATCCTGACTCTCATGTTCAGAGAAGTGAGCTTAATGACAGCATGTGGACCAGCAATGGGATGTGGCCTCTGGATGGAGTTGTGGAGAGGGGCTTGCAGACAACAGAGGCTTGCCAGGCCCTCCCAACCCACAGAAGAAGGTTCACAGCCACTTCTCTGTAGTCACTGAATCCTGTCAGTTCCCTTTTAAGATGTGTCCTGTGGCTTTGCTCCACCCCGATCTAGACCTGCATCCTCACCCACATGGGTTATCCGGGAGTCTCTGAGATGGTCTAGGAAACAACACCAAACATGCGCTAAATGAGGTCGCAGACAAGGGCCTTGTCAGTGACGGCAGAGAGCTTGCATTTTATTCTAAGTGCTGTGGAAACTACTGAGACAGAGAAGAAGCAGGGGAATCGCAGGTCCAGTCTGGGGCTTTTAAAGGTTGAGCTGCCTGAAAGCCATCCAAGTGGACACCACATAGAACTCCTATAAGTGACTGTGGAGACAGAGGAGAGGTCTGGACAACACCCATTGACATACAGGTATTTTAAAGGCCACTGAGTGGTGCACATCTATAATCCCAGCAATTTAGGAGGCAGAGGCGGGAGAATTGCAAGTTCGAGGCTGGTCTCAGTGACTTAGCGAGGCTCTTAGCAATTTAGTGAGAGGCCCTCGGAAATAAAAAAGTAGCAACAACAAGAACAAAAAGGACTGGGGATGAAGCTCGGTGGTAAAGCGCCCCTAGGTTCCACCCCCAGTACCCAGATAAATAAATGGTATTGAAGCTGATGAGCTCCATTCAGGAAAGAAGGTGGAAACGACCCAGTGGAGAAGCGGCAGTAGATAGAGAGAGGAGACTTAAGGCATGGACAGTACCTGCTTCCGGGACAATGCACTGAGAGTGACCTATGGATGCTGTGCCTCCTGACCTTTTCCATTTTGCAACATATTTTCTTCCTTTGCTACAAAGTGCTTTTGCCCCTGACAGTGGAGGACCCACGGAGCTAGGCAAGGGGAGAACACAATTTTTAAGAAGAGCCCCAGGCGTCTGGTGTGGGGTGTGAGTGCAAAGTTCCCAGTTCCTGTTTCTCTGGGGTACACTGGCACCCGACAGCACATGGCTGAACATGGCTATGCTAGGTTATACTAAGAGAGAGCCAGCACATTCTTCATGGAGAAGGACTCGAGTGGCTTCAGTCTGTCATAATACAGAGCTAGATAACTCCACACTTGCTTCTGTAACAGGTTTACTGAATGAGTTGGACTCAATATGGCATAAGGAAAAGGCAGCTTCATGTTGCAGACTCTGTACTGAGTCCAGCTCATTCAAGTTGATTGAAGATAACTTTCTGTAACCCTGTGCAAATAAATATGAAAACATAGACGAGCTGGGGGCATGCACCTGTAATCCCAGCAACCGAGGGGGCCACAGCAGGAGGATTGCAAGTTCAAAGCCAGCCTCAACGATTTAGCACAACCCAAAACAACTTAGAGAGATCCTGTCTCAAAATTTAAAAAATAAATAAATAAAAAGGGCTGGGGATGTGGCTCAGTGGTTAAAGCGCCCCTGGATTCTGTCTCCTGTACCCAAAACAAAAATGAAATAATGATAAAAATAGATGAACCAGATAATTTTACCTTTTTTAAAAAGAATATTATTTACAAAAGTTGACTGCTAGGCTGGGGTTGTAGCTCAATGGTAGAGTGCTTGCCTTGCATGTGTGAGGCACTGGGTTCGATCCTCAGTGCCACATAAAAAAATAAGTAAATAAAATAAAGATATTGTGTCCATCTACAACTAAAAAAATATTTAAAAAAAGAAGTTGACTGCTGTAGCAACAGAAGAATAAGAAGGATATCAAAGAACTAGTACCACCAAAAAGCATTGGGCCCAGATGATTTCATAGAGTTCTACCCAAAGTTCAAGCTCCCAATGCTACCTACATACATTATTTCAGAGCTCAGGAAAGTCCCAACATTTTTATAAAGCAAATCTAATCTTGATTAACAATTAAATCTGACAAAGAGCGCATAAAACTCTAGAACAATCTTATTTATGAATATCAATGTAAAAGTCCTCAATGAATTGTTCATAAAGTCCATCACCACACTAAATGAATAATACATCAGGACCAAGTCGCATTAATTTCAGGAATGCATAGATAATTTAAATTAGGAAATCTGTTCATATTTTCACCAAAGTTTTAGATATTTGGGAATAAATCATGTAACTATCTCCCGAGATGCTGAAAGGCATTCAAGGAAATTCAATGTTCATTTGTGATAAAAATAAACATGCAATAATAGCTAGGAAAAGCCCAGGGGGAAGAAAGAGCAACAAGGGGACTTAGCCCTACCAGAGAGCAAAACATATTGTGGAGTTTCAATTTTAAATAGACTGCTGTATAGCAAAAAAAGACCTATGTACCTGTGGAAATTCTGTCTTCATTAAAGGAAGCTTCTCAAATCACTGACGATGGGTGACAGATTGCTACCCAGAAAAAGAGGAAATTTCATCCATACTTAGGACATAACAACTTCCAAATAAATATAAAAAAATGAACGCATACTGAAAGAAAACACAAATTATTCCTTTATAACCTGATGTGGGAAAAAGGCCTCTGACTCACAGCCCAGATCTAGCAATGATGACAATGACAACAGGATTCATAAATTTGAATATGTAAAAATAGAAGTACAACAAAATGATAATAACAGCTCTATTGGGCCAATGGGAAAACGTCACAAAGTCAAAATCTAATAACAACCTGAGAAAAAAATATTTACAGTGCACATCACAAATAAAGGGCTGATATCCCTAATAATATAAGTCAGTCTTAAAAATCAAAGGGAAGGCTGGGGCTGGGGCTCAGAGGCAGAGTGCTTGCCTGGCATGGATGAGGCACTGGGTTCGATCCTCAGCACCACATAAAGTAAAATAAAATTATTGTGTCCACCTATAACTAAAAAATAAATATTTAAAAAAATCAAAGGGAAAGCCAGGCATAGTGGTGCATACCAGTAATCCCAGCCGCTCAGGAAGCTGAGGTAGGATGAGCCAATTGGAGAAAACAGATGAAAAATTTGAAAGAAAGGTTGAAAGACATGAAGGCTAGAATAATGAACTCTAATAGACATATCAGAAATGTGTAGAAAAATAGACAAGGAAGAACAAAAAAGAGAAAATAAGTGATGAAATCATGACTAAGAACTGAATGAACCCGGCGGGGTATAAAAGTGAACTCCTATAATCCCAGTGGTTTGGGAGACTGAAGCAGGAGGATCAAGAGTTCAAAGTCAGCCTCAGCAACTTAGTGAGGATTTAAGCAATTTAGCAAGACCCTGTCTCAAAACAAACAAAAAAACAGGCTGGAGATGTGGCTCAATGTTGAATACCCTTGGGTTCAATCCCTGGTACTTAAAAAAAAAAAAAAAAAAAATCAAAAAGAAAGAAAAACCTCTATTTGAGAAAAATGGGCTATATACAAATAACTTTAAAGTATTTGAACTTTTTCTCCATTCAACTCAAAATAAGAGAAAGTAACTTAAAATTATGCTGAGATGCCATTTCTCACTGTCATTGGTGAAAATTCAAATGCTTGACCAACACTCTATTGATGAGATTCTGAAGAAACAGGTACTCACATACCTGTAAAAGTGCAAAACAGGTGAGGGACCCTGACAATAATCCCCACACCTTGATCCTGCATCCTATCCATGGTGATTTACCTCGAACATGCATCTCCAACAATATAAGAAACCTCAAGCAGAGGTTGTTAACTGAGGAACTATTCAAGATAGCAAACTACAAGAGAGTGGTTGAATAAACTAAGATATGCATAACTATGAGTAGCATGCAGCTGTAAAAAATAATGAGGGAGACATCTATGAACCCTTGTGGAGTGAAAAAGGCAACACTCAAACTTTGGCAACTTCATTTAAAAATGAGAGGATAATAAGGTGTGTAAATGTTATGTACATGCAAAGAGAAACACAGGAAAGATAAACCAGAAACTAACAAGCTTGCTTACCCATAAAGGAGGAAGGAAATGGGCTGAAAGGGGTGAGACTTCTCTAAGAACACCTTGTTATCTACTGTGACATCTGAACAATGTGTATGTTTTACATACTCGAACAACAACAAACAGGGGAAACTAAAATGTAACACGTAAAAAGTGCAGTAACTTTATATCAATTGATGATATAACCACTCAGATAAAAACAATCTGCATACCCTCGGTGGGATATATTCTGAGGACAAAAAAAAAAAAAAAAAAAACAGCCAAGAAATCTTGACCTCCAGTTAGCAGGTCTCTTGTGGGGCTTGGTATTAGTGTATTGATTCCAAGCAAAGGAGAAAACACATTGAGGGAGAAAGGAGATGGCAAGGTGGCAGGGAGAAGGCCGGAATCCTGCAAGTGAGATTATTAGTATTAGCTCATGACATTTTACAAAACATGTAATTACTTCCTGTCTGTCGGCCAAGAGGGCCCACAAACAGACGCACGTTGCACACTCATACAGAAAGAAACAGGTATGGTTATATGTGCATGTAGCTTTAGAGATGCAAAATACAGAGTTATAAATATAGAAAGAGAACTAGGAAATGCAATAAAAAGTTAATTGGTGAGCCTCCGGGAGGGTATATGCTTTTAGGAGGGCTTGTAATTGTTCACAATAGAAAGCCAAGGGCTGACTCTACCTTTATCTTTAGTCCCATTTACTCTGTTGCCGTGTTTCTCTGGACTTTTTCTGGCTCTAGTTAACCTGCACTGAGAGCTGGTGATCAAAGCTTACTACGGTGTTTATGGCAGAGGAACACCATCCCTCTAAGTTGGGGTGAGATGACTTCCACTTTGTCTCGCCTGCTCTTTGGGAGGATCTGCAGGGCTCTACAGGTCACATTCTCTAGGAACCAGCTTCCAGGACTCCCCAGGCTCTTGACAAGGGAATTGGATCCAGAGCCCTCAGAAGTGGACATTTTCAATTACAAGTTGATAAGTGTTTAGAGACTTGTCAGCTGTTTTTTTTTTTTTTTTTTGGCCCGCTTGTATGAAATCATGAGATCATTCTATAGACTACCCCCACTGGTCAGATCACAGCCTAGAGAAATGAAGTATCACTGAGTCAGTCCACAAATGCATCCTGAGCATGAGGCACTGTCATAGAGGTGGAGATTCAGAGGTGAAAATGGACAAAAGTTCCAGATGCAGTGGAATTTATGCTTTAGTGGTGGCTGATAGACGATAGCAAATAAGTAATTAAAATACAGAGTGTGTCGTTGGTGAAGAATACTGTAGAAAATAGCAGGGCAGGAGGATAGGATGTGGGGCGGGGACTGGGGAATGGGTAGCAAAAGGTGACATTTAAATAAGGACGACGGAAGACGTGAAAGGTCAGCCACAAAGATATGGGGCGGGGTAGGGTAAGATGTTCCAGGAAGTGCAAACGTGGCACAGGACCTCAGGAGGGCTCTGAGCAGAACAGCAATGTGGCCTGACTCACATTTTAAAATTCTCAGCTAAAGCAAAATCTGTGCTCCCTCTTTCATGTATAAATTTATGCTCAAGCCAATCCCTGAAGAATCCCTTTTATTTCTTGACTTCTCTTCCATTCCCAGGTAACTTAATACATCCCCTTCAAACAGCTACAGCTGCCACCAAAGAGCTGTCATCTTCTGTCTTAGGATCTGAACAAAGTGTCATTAGCTGTTCGTGGGGCCCAGTCACGTCTGCATCTTGAAGATGAAAAGCATCGTGGGTGAGATTAAAGGATATGGAGAGGGTGGAATCGATGTGGCATAAAGAGGCCACCAGGGCATACATTGTGCAAAGGGTGAGGCAGGTGTCTGGAGGTGAGAGGACAATCAATTGACAGCAAACCGGGACTCTTGAGACCTATCAAGTGTAGAGAAGCAGAAGATGGGGGGCACCCACGCCCGATTGCGGTTATTAAAATGACAATGGTCGGTGAGGGACCGAGAGAGGCACACCATGCTGCCACACGGACTTGAACCTTTCACAGGTGGGCCACAGACTCAATGCCTGTGCAAAGGAACAGCTCAACTGGGACTTCCTGTGACCACCCCATGGAGCCAGGTGGTATAGTTCAGGGTAGAGAACTCTCAAGAAGGGTGAGAACTCATCTAAATGGTGGGTCAGAGAAGGGGCTTGGGTCTGGGAAGCATTTCTTCTGTCTCCATGGGAGGAGGTGGCCTGTGCTCCTGTGCTCAGTCATATGCCACCCTGGGAAGTCCATGATGGAAGGATGCAGGTGAGCAAGTAAGGGGAGAGGGTCCAACAAAGAGAAGGTCAGGCAAGTCTTCATCCTTCATCTACACTTCCGGCCCTTTTAGACCCTATTTATGAGCATCGTATTTTAATGGATTTTTGGAGAAAGCGATAAGGAGCTTGGAGAGGACTGTCCTATCAGTGGAGAGCATCAATACCCACAACACCAACTGGTTTTATGACATGACAGAGGAGAAATAGTCAATGCATAAATTAGAGCTTTAAGGTTGTCACAAACACTGGGACACCAGGATTTAGTGAGAGGAGAGCAGGCCAAGATGTGACAAAGTTGTAATTGGGAGACAGGAGGCGACAATATTTTTCACAGTAAAATAAAAAGAGGGGAAAGGAGAGAGATTAAGAGAGAAAATGAAATGCACAGACTTTGCCAGGCTGAGTTACAAATGACCCCTTCAAATTAAAAAAATGCCAAGAACTTACGTGATATCAGCATTAGGGTGAAGCCCAAAAACTTCAGGGTTATCTAGGGATGGCAGTGACTGGATGAATTCAAAATACTGGTCCAAGGTTTTGCACACGGGGATTTTATAACCAGTATAAAAACAGAATGATGGTTCAAACATCTTCTCACTGAACCAGACCTGGAGGAGGGAGAGAAAATAAAAGAAAGAAAATTGATGAGAGTCTAAATGAAAACTGCCACTATCGAGGAGGAAGGGTCGCCTTATTTCCATTTTAATAGGTTTTTTTAATATTGGTTTTGAAAGCATCTTCACAAAACTACTGATAGAATAATTAGCACATCCATGAAGAAAAGTGAGAGGTCAGAACAAAAAAACAACTCAGGGAGGCTTCTGTTCAGCACCAAAGAAGAGATGTGCACAGTAAAGAGGATCAGGACCCATCAGGGCTGGGAGCCATGCCCACAGGTCTTTACTGGAGCAATTAGAGACCCCTCAGCTCCACTCTGGCAGAGAAGGGGACACACTGCAGAGCCCCAGGAGGCATTAGCCATCCAGGAGGGTGTTTTCATTGTCTTGAGCACCACTCCCACCATGCAGGGCCTACGCTAGGGGCTTGTGCACGTGTAAGGTGTCACTCTCAATGACACTGAGCACCGGCACAAAGCCAGAAAGCCTTATAAGCATCTACCCCCACCCTGAGCCCAGTAGCTTCCTTTGTTAATTAAGTTAGGTCCCTGTCCATCAGAAGCAGTGCGTTATCACATCTTTTTCTCATTCCATGTGAATTGATGGATTATCTGTAACAAAACAGTGCGAGAACAAAAATACACACTCGGTGTGAATAGACTTATTTTGAAGGGCAGGGGGTGATGTTGAATGCCTATGAGCTGGTTTTGAGGCAATAACTCTAGCATCTGGCAGGGAGAGAAAGAAGGGAAAGACAGGCGTGGAAATGTGGGCACAGGGTCTGTTCACTCCAAGGACTGACGGGAAGGAGATGAGGTCTGTGCCTTACTCCAGGCAGGGACACTTCCTCTAGGACCTTTCCTCCACAGGCTCCTTTCAGTTCTTTTTAGATCCAGACACTGCTCTGAAATACCCTGTGTATTGGTTCTCTGTGGCTTTATTTGCTTCCATTCTACTCTATTCAACTCCTGGGCACAAGGCCCCCGAGCTTAGAACCAGAACAGAATGCAGAGATGAAAAACTCACAGTCCTTTCCATTCAAGGAGCCGGTGACCTAGTAGAGGGATAAGCCAATTATGGAAGAACCATAATACAAAGTGTACTAAAGTAAGAGCCAGAAGGAAATACAAATAAGCAAAGTACTAGAGAGGGTTTGAGCTGGAAGCAAGAATGGCTAGGTGGATGTCAGGTAAGGAGGTGATTTTGGAGAACAGCCTTGAAGGAGAGAATTTTTGACAGGAGGACTTGGAGGTGGGGAGGCCACACAAGCAAAGGCCCAGAATGACTGAAGCCAGAAAGGTGAGGATGTAGAGGTTGGTGGGTGTAATGAAGTTGGGGTAAACATAATGTCGTTGTAAGAGACAGGCCAGGAAAGTAGAGGAGGTGAGGTCATTTTATGGATGACTGTGGATACCAGGGCGATGACTGGTGCTTATTTAAGAACCGGGGAGCAATTGAAAGTCATTAAAGGGCACAGAGCTGAGCACAGTCATTATTGAGAAAGATTAGATTTTTCGTGATGTGGATAGCTTAAATTGCAGGAAGACACCCCAGGGAGGCAAAGGCCTCAGCGCACAGAAAACAAATGACCACAATGGATTCTGTGTTGTCAGATGGCAAGTACCTAAAAAAGTAAAATGAAGCTTCTTCCTGGTTTATGATTACTTTATTAACACACACACAAAGGGCTGGATCCAATTCACACAGGGCCAGGTTTCACCAAATGTGGAGGCTCTTTGCGGGTATGGACAAAAATACAGAATATGAAATCTACTTGGAATTACTTTGGGAGACTCTAAAAAGCAGATTCTACAATTTGTGGCAGATGTAGGCTGTGACAGGATCTTTAAGAGAAGAGGCCTAGTGGAAAGCCCTGTGGTCACTTGGGGATGTGCCCTTGAAGAAGAAAGTGGGACCCTGCCCCTTCCTCCTCCTCCCTCACATCCTGGCCATGAGGTAAGCATCCTCACTCCACCACACACTGTCCACCATGACCTGCTGCTCCACTCGCCACAGGCCCAGAGCAACGGGGCCAAGTGACCATGGACGACACCCCAAGAGCTGTCAGCCAAAATAAACCTTTTTTTCTTATAGGTTGATTAGCACAAGTATTTGCTACAGCAATGGAAAGATGACAGCAGCCATCCTTGAATGAGAACATGAAAAAGTTCTGCCGCTGTTAGTTGTTGTTGTTGTTTTTAACTGTAGTTTTAATTTTTTTATTGGCACATTATAATTATACAAAATAGTGGGATCCATTATGCCTTATCATAATTTGCTCAGTCTTCGTCTCCTGCTAGGTTTTGAAGAGATACTCTGTAAGATGACTCTGTAAGATGACTTTTTTTTGGGGTGACTTTCCAAAATGAAAGTCACAGGGGCGGGGATCTGACTTGGAAGCACTGATTTATAATTGAACCACTTCCCATAGTAACTCGGGATCCCACAGCAGGGGAAAGTGGCTGCAGTGTGGATTGGCCAGCAGAATAGATGGCAAGAGTGAGGCTGGGGACGGCTAAGACAGAGGAAGGCAGGACAGGGGCTCTCTGATGCTATTCTACAGCCTGCTCAAGAGGATTCTGCTGCCAAGTTCATGTGGGAACTTCAAGCCCTGAGAGCCAGAGACCCAGCCTCAGCCCTCTGCTTATGGGGGGGGGGAGTCATCTAGAATAAGTCAAATCTAGACAGAGGCACGAGGAAGGTGAAGGACAGTGAGGCAGGAGGTTGGGGGTGATGGGTGAAGAGCAGGTGCAGGGGGAATAAGCGAGTGGGCCAGTCATGGACAGAGAACTGTAGCCACCAAAGGGCTTGAGGGAGGGGACAGAAGGAGCCAGGGAAGCTCCTCAGGAGAGAAAGGATAGAATGGTAGTGAGATGAACTTTTCATTTAGGGTAGGAATTGCTGAGGACCCAGGTCACAGAAACCAGGATCTGATGGTGTAGAGAGGATCTAACCCGGTGGGGAGGCAGCTGCTGTTCCTTGGGAGCAGCCAGGACAGGATGGAGAGGGCACCCTGAGCTCTAGACCAGGGAGTCTGCATGCCCATGACCAAGACACATCCCATGTGTGCTTCCCCCAGGCCAGCCTGGGCCCTGGGGATGCAGAATCTTGGGCCTCTGGGAGGGGGATGAGGTCTCACTCAGTTGCCCCAAATGTCAAATGTTGGGCTATGGAGAAGGGAAGAGCAAATTCAGAAGGCTAGGGACAGAGAGGGGGACTTGGCCAGCTTGAGATCTGCAGGTGGAGCAGGCTCCAGAGCAGCGAGCAGAGCTCCCTCCTCTCCTTTCCGAACTCCTGACTCAACCATTGACCTTGAAGGGACACATTAACACAGCAGCTCTTAACTGCCCAGGTGGAGAGCAGAGGGCTCTTCCACATGCTGCGTCCTTGACAGCCAACCACTGTGTCCCGCACACCTCTGGGTGACACAACTTCAATAAAACAAAGACAAACTTACAGAGGTAGTTGGCTAATCAGGACTTTTCTTGAACTTGAGTTTTTAGAAAAAGAGTTCATAACAGGCTTTTTAAAAAAGTTGAGCTGGGCATGGTGATACATGCTTGTAATCCCAGCAGCTCAAGAGGCTGAGGCAGGAGGATGGTGGGTTCAAAGTCAGCCACAGCAACTTAGTGAGGCCCTAAGCAACTTAGCAAGATCCTGCCTTAAAATTTTAGGACAAACAATCAAACATAAAAAGGGCTGAAATGTGGGTCAGTGGCTAAGTGCCTCTGGGTACCAAAAAATAAAATAAAAATTTAAAAATGTGATACGTTAAGTGTGGTAAAAACACACATGCACACCTTGTGCTGGTGTCAGTAGAAATTCAACTGTTTTAAGTGACAGAAAATCCTCAGGGTATTGAGATTATATGATGCTCATCAGCAACACACATGCGTGAGTGAGTTCTCAGAACTAGGGAGAGGGGTACAGAGACCAGGAAGACTCGGTTCCTTTTAAGGGGCTTACATTCTAGTGGGGAAGACCGAAAACAGCTATCAGAGTCATAGATTCCCTATCCTACTCTCTCAGAAAGCTATACTTTATCCACTCTCTTCAAACATCCCAAACTCGCCTCTCCCCACTCCTCAGCCGATGACTTTGCTTCTTATTTCTCTCAGATGCAGCCAGTAGAAAATGGCCTCATCTCCCCACACTGACTCCAGAGGTTCCTGCAGCCACCCATGCTCTTCCCCACCAAGAGGAATGGGAGGCTCTCCTGCCAGGAAGGGAGGAGGGGAACGTGAAGGTGTCATGCAAAACAACCTGCATACGTATCTCTAAATCTAAACAGGCTCTGCTTATAAAAATTATCATAATGAGCAATAGAGGTGGGAGATAAAAATAAGGTGGTACCCAGGGGCTGGGGCTGGGGCTCCGTGGTAGAGCACTTGCCTAGCACGTGTGAGGCGCTGGGTTTGATCCTCAGCACCACATAAAAATAAATAAATAAATAAAATGTATCATGTCCAACTACAAATATATATATATATATTTAAAAAAAATTAGGTGGAACCCAAACAGCCCAGGTAGAAATGGAAGATACAAGTTGGAAGGTTCAGAGTTAAAGGGTATATTAAGCTGCATGCTTATGCTTTATGCACCTTTCTGATTTGTGTTAAATTATTTGAATGTATTCTTTAAATATATATTTTATGTTTTGGGGATGTGTACTTGATACTCAAATGTTACATGATCCAAATAGAACTCCCAACTTCCAGTCTTAGCAAATAAAACTCATTCCTCTGCAGCCTTTCCGCTCCTCTGGAAATCATTCCACCCTCCCCAGTTGATCAGGTCAAAACTAGTAGTGATCCTTGACTCACACCACTGCTCTCCCCACACACTAGATTCCATCAGCACTCTGCTGGTCGGCTCCGTGAAATATATCCTGAAGCTGGACATGCTCAAGACCCTAATTTCAAAAATATAATGTCTGAAACATCAAACTGTACCCCATGGAGACGTACAGTTGTTATATGCTAATTAAAAAGAAAAAAAATAAGGTGGACATGGTGATGCACATCTGTAATTCCAGCTATTCAGGAGACAAAGGCAGGAGGATTTCAAGTTCAAGGGTACTTGGGTGACTTAGCGAGATCCTGTCTCAAAATTTTAAAATTCTTAAGAAGGGCTGGGGATGTAGCCCAGTGGTAGCCCTAGGTTCCATTCTAAGAACCACACACACACACACACATAATAATAATAATAATAATAATAATAGAAAGAGAGAGAACAAGAGAGAGAAAGAAAGAAAGAAAAATTTAAAATTTTTATACACTCACACTTCTCAGAGTCTTTACTGCTGAAACTCCAATTTTAGATACTCTTATAAGTTTTATAATTATTCTGCCCAAGTATACTACTAAGACTTTTTTTGAACCTTTCTCATGTTCCCTAGTTATCATATTATTATTTTCATGGCCCCTGCCCCCTTTTAAAAAAATAAGTTGCAGTGGTGGAGCAGCAAGGGCTATAATTAAAGCACAAAGTGGACCACTGTTACATTTCTCCACTGTCAATTTCTACATTCCATCTCTATGGAAAAATGTCATGTCCCTTTATTTTAGTTTTCCCCATTCAGCTCTGATATCCACATACAGTCTCCTTCCTTCTGAGGGCATCTATTTAAAGGGACTTGCTAATGTCCTTAAATATGTATTTATCCTTGTACAATATACTCAGGTTACTTTATGGATCGCATCTTATTTTTTCCAGCTGCAATCAACACGGTTTAAAGATCCGTGCAGGACATCGCATAGATCATCTCTCCCCGGTGCTGCTTCGGCTACCGCCATAAGCACCTACAGTTAACTTGTCTCTTTCCCTGTGATACATACAGATGCGTGTTTCCTTCAGCTTCCTGAGACCACAAACTTGCTATCTTTGTTCATGGTGAGAATTTCTCTGGGACATATCCTGAAGGGTAAGATTCTGGTTCAGAAAGCTATCATTTCACACAGCTAATGTGGTTGAGCGCACACCAGCAGGCACCCCAGAAGGGTGAGCACAGCACTCTCTCGTACCCAACCACTCCATCTTATTTTCTCAGGATTCTTGGGCTTCTGAGGTGGACACTGAGATACACCACCTGATCCTCCTTCAGGACCCAGGCACTCACTCTCCCCAGCTGTCTAGAGTATTAGCTACTGTCAGTCCCCAGGAACTGCCCTGGCAGAAGGGTCCCCTGGGAGAAGGGTGGAGGGGGCACCCAAATGCAAATCTCCGAGTTAGGATCTGTTTCCAGGGAATCCACCCAATGATGGCTGCTGTCAGCTCCTTTCCCAGTGTTGCCATCAACACATACTTTGTACGTGCCTGTTTGGGGACTTTCCCTTGAAATGTTCTGGGATATATCTACCTGGGATACTTGACTTCAGCAGGTATCTCAGGAGGGTTGTACAATTTGATCTTTGAGCACAAAGGCATCCACCTTTCCTCGTCCTTTATAAAACTTGGTATTTCCCACCTTTGTCTTACGAGAAAGCATGCAAAGACATGTTAAGGGTACAAAAAAAAAAAAAAATCGGATTTTTGGTCAACCTCCAGTTTACCAAAATATCCCAGAAACTTGTAGCTTGTACCTGGTTGTTTAGTTTTAATTTTGTTTTAAAAAAGGGAAAGTAAGAAAATAAAATTACAGAAACAGAGAATTAACAACATAGGTCCTAACATAAAGAACTTAACAATCATAAATACCCCTATATCTGATCTTTTTTTCATTTAAGTAATGTTTATTGCTTCTTTAACATGTAGAACACTTTAAGAAGAGTTTGAGGTTGGTAGGTATTAGTTATAAATATTTAACCTTGATGTGAAAACCATAATTGTCAGGTAATATTTTTCTCTAGAAAACGTTTACCAATATGCTATATATGGATTTCACTGGGTAAAAAAAAAAATGAAAAATTATAAAAGAATTGAATACTTCATCCATTTTCAATCATCCAATTTAACAGAAGAAATTTTAAAAAATCAAATTATGGTGACTCCCTCATCCATTATTTTTTGGGCTTGAAGTCACCATGAATCTTGCTCTTAGAGGAAGAGATACAGAAATGAGGGCCAGTGTTTCCTCCCAGGTGAGGCACCAGGAAATGGAGAATGTGGAGGACGGATGGGTGGAGGGAGGCCTGGGCGTGGACAGTTCACCCATACAAGAAAGGGTTCCAAGACCCTTGAGAACTGGTCACTGCTCTGCTCAGACCGCAGGTAGATTGCTACTTGGTAGGTAAGGATGGGGATGTGTGTGGCAGGTGCACTTCTTGGCTAATTTGTTTTTAGCAACTTCTCTTTATACTGTTCCCCTCTTAAGTTTGGCATACCCATCACAAATAAAAAGTAGGCTTGTTTAAAAAGAAAATACAATGAAACTGTCTCCATGCTTTCCTTCCCATGAATTGACTTACTCTAGCGAAGCAATTAAGCAGACGTTTATCAAAATCATCTGTCACTCTGCCTCCATATTGTACTTCTCCAATCATGTACCGAACTGTACTCCACGACACACCCTTTATCAGAAATAAAAAAAGGATTATTCACTGTCAATCTAAACAAATAATTCAGGTTTTTCTCTATAAGAAAGGTCTGGGAAAGGGAGTGCTAGCTAGATTGTATTTAAAATGATGTGTTTTAGAATTATTCATTATCTTATATTAATACCTCTATCACATGGCTGGAACCACTATAGTTTGATCTCCAAAGAGAAATCTACAATACAAAACACCAGTGGATGTGTTGCCCATGGATTATTTAAAATAGAAAAAAAAAGACTATTTTTCACTCTGTGGATGTAATCACCTCTAACACTCATTACAGTCATGCCAAGCTGTTACAGAGGGAAAAAGTGGTGTTTAGTGAAGAAAGGAGGAAAATCAAGTAATCAACTCTTTAATGTGCTCTCCTAGTAATATATTTTCTGGAATCAGTAGGAGAACAACTAGAAAAGTATTTATTCACAAGGTTTTTCTACAATGCAATCTTTTGCCGTCTCAATCTGTGAGCTAAAACTACATCTAAGTGTTCATTAATTTTGATAGCAATCTCATCCTGGCAATATATTTTAGATAGTAACAGTTATTTTATTTTTGTTACAAAAAAATAAAAAAAGAAATTCTCCATACATTTGGGGTAGGAGAAGTGAGGGTGTGTGATTCTTACTTATTTTTATTCTTGGTTAAAATTTGATTTTTCAGTTCAGTTGCCTTTCAAAGCAACTAATTCCAGGTAACTATTGTTTATACTAACATGATAAATAGCCACAGAATCTGAACCCATACAATAACAATTTTTCATCAAACTGCCATACTCTTAATTTACTATCCCTTTGATGGTTTGGTTCTAGCGATCCCTCCTGTCCAGGTAAACATTCATCACGCTCCCTAGCACAATCCTGTCACTGTATTTACCTTGAAGGCCTACTGTGGAAAGGAAGGCCGGACAGACGGGAAAAGTGGCATTTATACATACACTATGCATTCACAAATACCAACCCACTTGCTCCTCACGGAATCCACGGCCACTTTATAAATGGGGACACAGGCTCTGAGGCTCATTCACTTGCCCAAGATCTGGAAGAACCAGATCTCTAACCCTTTAGAACATGGGTGATGGGACAACTGGGTTTTCCTTCTCTGTGAGCGTGAGGACGTCTCCTGTCTGTCTTTTCTGGTCCTCATCAGTAAAACCGGCCTCTCAGTAAAGTCTCAGAGGGCAAAGACAAAAATGAGGCTTTGCACAGGAGTACTTTGAAAGCTACAAAGTGCCATACAATTTTGTTAAAAAAAATTTTTTTAGTTGTAGGTGGACCTTTATTTTATTTATTTATTCTTATATGGTGCCAAGAACTGAACCCACGGGTTAAGTGCTCTATCAACTGAGCTACAACCCCCAGACCTGCCACAGGATTTTTAGCAGTGACCACTGTTAGACATTTTTTTTTTCCTGTGCTGGGGCTGAAACCAAGGGCCCTACCACTGACCCACACACCCCAGCCTAGTGACCACCATTCAGAATCAAGGCTATTTATATTCGAAAGGTAACATTAGACTTCAGGTTGGGGTTGTGGCTCAGTGGTAGAGTGCTTCCCTAGCATGTGTGAGGCACGGGTTTGATTCTCAGCACCACATATAAAATAAATAAAATAAAGGTCCGTCAACAACTAAAAAATATCCAAAACTAATAAGTGACTTAAGGTGAAAAAGAAAAGTTGCTGGTGGACTGGCAGATAACATCTTCTCTTTTAAGGAGATGCAGTCAGGACAGAGAAGGCAAGTTTGACTGAAGGCAGGCCTCCTCTAGCATTGCCCTGTGGTGCCTGGAGGCAGCCATGGGCAGCTTCAGATGTGAGTGTGTTATGGAGGAAACGGGAGAGGCTGGACCAGCACACAGCTGATCAGAGTTACCAGGCCCCTGGAAAGGGTGTGGGGGAGCCTCAGCAGGCTCACTCCATATCACAAGCTGCAATAAAACAAACAAAAAAAAAATAGAACCAATGTAATTCTGCAACCTGTACACTCAGAAAAATGAGAAATTATATCCCATCTGATTCAAATGTATGATATGTCAAGATCATTGTACTGTCATGTGTAACTAATTAAGACAAATTTAAAAAATGGAAAAAATAGAACAAAGAAAAGTTTCACTCACTTTTTTAATATCGCATTCATCAAGGTGATTCTGAATAAACTGAATACTGGCTGAGAAGTCGGCAGAATTGAATTCATAAGGGATGTTCCATCCTAAGGGACCAAATTTCCGTCGTTCCTTAAAAACACCAGAGAAAAAGTAAGTATTGAAGGGTTTTCAAAACTGTATGAATGTGATCCTTTCTTATTATTATTAAAATAAGGTATAAAATTAAGATCTTGTGATCAAGATAAGTTGACCTTATCTTCAAAGAACAGCATATACAATTTTAGATACTTGAACCATTAGAAATATTATTTCATGACTCTACACTCAAATGGTTTATAAAAATAAATCTCCACATATTTGCCAAGTTTATGATCATGGGTTTAAAAAAAAAAAGGTCTCCAGTGACAACTCAGAAAAAAGCAGTAGGTGCTTCATAAATATTGGATTAACTGTTATCAGACCCTTGAAAAGTTTGAAATGTTAAATTCAAGAGTTTGTCAAAAATAAAAAATTTTTTAAAAATTAAAAAAAAAAAAGAGTTTGTCAAGTTGAATAACTCAAGCATTCAAGAGCATGAAGACTCCCTGCTAGTCTCACCTGGTAATCGTGCCATTTCAGAATTTGAAAACTAAGAATTTCTACCGTATATAAGACACATCTGCCTTTAAAATTTCACACTTCCTTCATTTTGTTCTCTCTGCTTAGCTGAAATAGTAACTAACTGGTGAGAATTGGCAAATTACCCACCAATAACCAACTGGACTCAGTTCAAATAACTCAATTGCTTTGATATTCTGGGGACCATTTTAAAAGCACCTAAGTGCTGGTATCCTCAGGCCCTGATCTCCCATCAAACTCCACGATGGTCCCAATGTTCTCATTGCCTTCAAGTTTCCCTGGCTAGCACATACCAGTCTCCATGCAAGTCCTAGTGATTTATCTGGACCTTCAATCCTAATGCCTGAGGTGAGGACCTAAGTGGAGGACAGCATCCCTGTCCATCTATGGAAAGATTTAAGTCTACTTCTCTGCCTCTTAATATATAATGACTTTTCTTTCTCTCTTCTGCTTTCCCCAACCCAACACACACATGTTGCCATTTTGCATGTCATTCCATTCCTTAATACACTTGTCCCAAGCATCAAATCCTGAGTAATCGCAGAATTTAAAGGAATCTAAACAAATTGTAGCTTGGATAAAATCATGGACAGCTCAGAGAAGAAATTCAGAAAGCATGAAGGTTTTAATTACTGATATTCAGGGGATGCTTTTAAAATATTAGATAAACCACTAACATTAACTTGGGTCCAGATGTTCTGACCCTAGGAGATAAGAGTAAAGGCAAAAGAAGAAAGGAAGAAAAACAATTATAATTGGAAACTGCTACCATTACTTCTTGACTTGTACTTCTCTAGGTTAGGGTAAGGCATCAGAGATTTGCACAATAGGACTTTCATGCCACCCCTTAACTAATTTGATCAAAGATAGACAACCAGCCCAAGAAGAGTGAACCAGACTCCTCCTAGGGACTCAAACTGGGGGTTCAGAATTGCTACCTGGAGTTTATAGTAGAAAGACTTGTAAACTCAGGAGCTCTGAAGTGCACAGAGGCAATGAGGAGCACAGGCCATGGCATTATATGGAAAGACTGTGGTCCCAGGCACAAGAGAGGGTGTCTTGGCCCTAGACTATCTGCTTCTCTTGGTGGCTTCTTAGTCCCAGGATTCTAATAGTTCAAGTTGAAATATTGGGTCCTATAATCAGATTTGGAGTCTTGACAGTGAAAAGGAAAAGAATCATGGTTGCCTAATCCACAAAAGTCAATTACTACCGAGAAGGTCAAATCCATGGCTGACCCAGGGTTCTGAACTTCTTGAGAGAGCCTCAGAAACACTGAGGTGAGCTTCCTCCAGGGTATTCCAGAAGCAAGGGCAGGTTGAGAGTTTATGAGATATTAAGATGAAAATGTATTCAGCTAACCCTTCAGTCCCTGGGATTTCTTCCATTCTGCTGGTTTTACTAAGACTGCTAACCACTTAGTGAATTGAGAATGTTTTCCCATTTTTAAAAAAAGAAAATCAAAACCTACACTGTTAGTTTTACCTATGTGTTTGACTTAATTTTTAAAATTTAAGGTTCAATTAGACAGGGGACTGAATGAGAAATAATTCTTTCTTTCCAATTACTGAAGCTGCTTAAATTGGCTCTATGGAAACACTCCCATTTATATGCACTGAGCAATTGCAATTTAGTTGCTCCTTAAAATGTGATCTTTGAAAATTGCCCCCATGCTGAAATTTGCTTCACATTTATGTCACTTGCTATCAATTTTCATTTAAAGCATTTAGTTTTTTAAGTTGGTTCACTAAAGTTATAGACTTCAGTTGAGCTCATCTGGGGAAAAAAGGAGGGAAAAAAGACAAAATTTTAGTGGGTAAGTGTTCTAGTTAGTTTTTTCATCGCTGTGATCAAAATACCTGACAAGAACAACTTAGAAGAGAAAACGTTTACTTGGAGTTCACGGTTTCAGAGGTCTCCATTCACAGCCAGCCGACTCCATTGCTCTGGGCCCAAGGTGGGGCGGACCATCATGAGGGAAGGACCCAGTGGAGGAAAGGTGCTCAGCTCACGGCTGGGTCAGGCAGTGGGGCGGGGCCACAGGGAAGATGCACCCTTCCAGGGCATGCCCCCAGTGACTCACCCCCTCCAGTCCACCCCACCTACCCACTAGGATGGACTAATTAGGTTACAGCTCTCACAACCCAATCATTATACGTCTGAATATTTCTGCACTAACACCCTACTTTATATCCAAACCATAACGGTGGGTGTCCTATTCCTTCACAAGTGGAGTCCTTTCACTTCTCGCTGTATTTTTGTAGCCACTGGTCTCTCTAAGAGACAATAGCGGAAAAAAAAAAAAAAGAACCCTGAAATATCACCTTGGCATACTATCAGGATATATTCAAACTCAAACCACCAGGATAGACTCAAAGTGTTCATTGAGAAGATCAAAAGCAGCAAATTTTGCTACACTTATTTAGAATATTGAATGTTTTCAGCTTAGTTAGTATTTTGGAAAACATGGGATGAGTCCTATGTAGTACAATAGGGAAAAAAATTACAATGTATGTATTTTCAAGATGTTGTAATTCAATTGGGAAAATAAGACTCAGAAAACAAGAAAACAACAATGTGACTGTGACTATAATTAACTGTTGAAATTTAACAGGCAATGAGCCTGAAAAAGACATTTTGAAAACTAAAAATTTCTACTGTATGCATGACACATCTGTCTTAAAAATTTCAGTTCAGAATGAAATGGAGGCTGTTCTTTGAGAAGAGAGAAGAAACTTCCAGGCATGGCAAAGTCCATGAGCAAAGGCAGGAATGTAAAGTCTGTGAACTGCGGACAGGGAGGTTTTCCTGTGGGAGAGGGCCAGCTCTGGAGAGCGGCAGGAACTGGTGTCTGCGTGCTTCAGGGACAGAATATTAGGTCTGAACATAAAAGCTCCACTCAGTCCAAGGAGTTATTACATGTTGTTAACTGAGAGAGCAAGGATTTAGGACGACCAGTGTGCTTCATCCAGCTAATTCGGTTTCTTCCCTTTTATTCCAGAGAATATACAAAACACAGTGAAATATGGGAAACTCCTCAGTTGAAAATTCTGCTCAATGAAACCATCATTTTAACAATGTCAAAGCCATTTCAAAGCTTCTCTTAGACTATCTCAGAAGCTCCCAGGGGCCCAAAGCTGTATCCAGTTTGGTTTAGCATCTTTTTTTTCCTCTAGATTTTTCATTTTTTAAGCATAGTGTTATTATTGATAGCTGCATTAACATAGGCAATTTGATTGATTTTATTTTTACTTCCAGCTCCTGCCATGCTGCATGTGGGATGCATGTGTGGTGAACAGAGGCCTCACTTTAACATGCATCTTAATATGACAAATGGATTAGTGATGGGCCATTCTCTCTTTCCAAATGCAAGGCAACTAACAACCTAACTCCTTTCTTTCAATGATGTATTAAACATTCTTGTTTAATTAAACTTCATCTACAGCTTCAAAACCAGGGAGCTGGCATTAACTACCTGAGTTTGCTAATTTGTGCTAATATAAAATGAAAAATGTAATCCATACTAGAAAACATAAATAAAACTTTAATAGGTAAAATAATTAACAAAAATAGCAAGAACCACAAGTTTATCCCAGTATAACAAGATAAACCTGCATCATATTTGTAATTATTCCAAAAACTTTAAATTAAGAATTTTATAATCATGCATCCCCAAATCAAGAACTTTACAAGCACTCTTAAATTTGAAAGCGGTAACTATCAAGGCTCAACTTGAGAGAGGAAACAAAATATAAGGGTAATAAGCACATTTCCAAATGAAGAAGTATTAATAGCAGAATTTCCTGGTGATACAACCATTTTTTATTCAATATTTAAATTATTTTTAAGAGCTGAGATAAAATTTTCACATTTGCGACTGCCCTGGGAGGCCCATACAGATTCCAAATCCAGAATTCTTTAGGGGCTTGCTGTCTTGGGCCAGTAGCAAAATGGCTTTAGCAAATATCAGCAGCAGCAAAAATTCATCAAGTTGTGTCTAAGCCATTGGAAAAGTCCCAAATGTGAGAATTTTACAATCATTATAAGGCTCAATGTGGGCAAACCAAAGTGGTGGGGAGAGAAAAATTCCAAACCATGAGAAAGAGGTAAAAAAGGGCTGAAGGTTCTGCCCTGGGGTGTCCATTCTCACTGCAAGACCAAATCACTTGGGGAGTTTCAAGAAGACTGGGCTCCTCCTCCCCTCCTCCCAGGATTCTCACTTGAGTGGCCTGGTCTGGGGCCCAGGTGCTGGCTGAAAATCACTGCTTGAGACATTTCCTCCACCCAATGTGCTGCTCAAGAGGAAAAATACCAGAGGACATTATCCTGACCTTCCTTCTGTAGGAAGGTTTGAAAAGAGACTAGAAATGTAATGACTGAGTTCTAGAAGACCGAGGCTTCAGAGGACGATGTACTTAAAATTAAAATCCCACAGTGTGAACACGGGCCTGCTCTGAACCCACAGTGATGCTGCATTTGAGTTCTCAAGAGACTGTAGAGAGTACACCGGGGCCAGAGAGAAGCTCCCCTGAGGGCCACGTTCAAGAGAAGGCCAAAATGTTCCTGGGGAGTGGTAGCCAAGCTAGGAAGAGGGTCCGGGGACCGCAAAGCCCCCATGGGGAGGGAGGAAGGGCTGGCTGGCAAAGACAGACGCATCCCTGAGCTGCAGGAAGAGTGGCCGCTGCTGCAGGAACTGGCCTCTCAGAGCAGCTGCCACCTGCCCAGTGTGGATGGTAAATTCCTGGAGAAGAGGAGAGGGAAGTGGCAGGTGTGTGCGTGCAGTGGGCAGAGGTTAGCTGGGAGCTGTCCTGTGTAGCCACACAAGGACCCAGGGCAGCAGTCAGGGCCCCTCCTTCTCCTGGGTAAGCCTGCTCCCATCTCACCAGACAAAACAAACCACAGCCTCCACCGCTATTCTGCCCAGGGAAGTTGTCCCTGACCAGCCAAATCTACCTGCCCATCAGCCAGGAAAAGAAGAATGTTCATTTCGTTCTTCGAAATAGGCAGGGATAGGATCTACATGACACATCAGGCCTGCAAGCTGATGAACACACAAATTCAACAAGAGAAATGACATGGTGGAGCAGGTGGGGGCCTGTCAATTTTACCTCTAGGTTCTATGGCTTCAGATTACATGACATGAACCAATTCCCTGTTCCTTTTCTTAGTCTCCACAAGACCAAAAGCACATACATCAGGTTTGTATAAAGCAAGGCATACGTGTATGCTATGATTCGAATAAGTATCTCCAAAGCCCACATGTCAAAGGCTGGGTCCGTAACCCATGGCATTATCAGGAGGCCGTGGAATCTGTGAGGTGGAGCTACTGGGAAGTCTTCCATCACTGGGAGTATGCCCTTGAAGGAGATATTGAGACCCTAGTCACTTCCTTTTCCTCTCTTGTGTGTCCCAACCATGAGGCAAACTGTTTTTGCATGTGATGCTGCTCTGATGTGCTGTGTCACCATAGGCCCAAAGCAACAGGACCAATGGATCTTGGACTGAAACCTCCCTCCAAAGCTATGAACCAAAATAACCTTTTTTTTTCTTTACAAGTTGATTATTTCAGGTATTTGTTACAGTGACAGAAAGCTGACTAACACACTGTTAAGGACTCAATTAACTAACATTGGGTATTTGCACCTTATATCTAACACTAGAGAGATAAAAGAAGCTAAGTCACAATCTGTATAATTGGCATTGTTTCTTCCTTTAGCAGCTGTGTCTCTTTCACAAGCAAAGCACCTGGGATTCTTATTGCACTGCGGATTTTGATTCAGCCTCCAAGCAGATGCTGCTGGCCCAGGATACCAAGCCCCTAAAGAACTCTGGGTGTCTCTATCCAACTGACTCTATCCTAACCAAATAAAAGAAAACGTTCAGGCAATTGATTGATGTAAAAGGCACTGGGGGAGATGTTTGAGTGACCTGCCCTTCCTGCATGTCATGTAACTGGATGTCAGAATTTTAGAAAAGGGGAAAAGCTTGAAAGAAGGGTCTTCTGGTCGACCTACACAGACATAGACACAGGGGCCCTTACGATGGATATGACCGACCAATTTCACTTAGCTGACTGATTTCACAGCAAGTCTTAAAATCCAGGCCTCCTGACTCCCTGGTGAAGTACTCCTTCTAACACATTATCAGTTGATTTTTAAAAATATATATATATTTTTTAATAGACACTTCACTACAGCTTCCCAGGCCTAGCAGTGGAGATATATATATATCTCTTTCCTAACTTAAACACCTGTCTTATTCAGTGCAAATGCACTTTAGCCCCATGACTAGATGGTGGTCCTGTTGCTCTTCTGTTTAGCACCTGGGCAATAGCCTCTAAAACAGAGGTCACCATATTGACCATGTGGAAAATACTGCCGATCCTCTCCCCAAGATAAGCACCGTGGAAGAGTTGAATCATCACTACTAGGAACAGAGTCATAAAATACAGTATTTGTGAATGGGGAATTAAGTAGCAGAGTTAAAGCAATATTTGTATTAGAGTGTAATAAGGTCTAGCAGTGCAAACCATTCTCAGATAAGAATGAATGAAATAGGTTTCAGGGACTTGAAAGCTATAATTTATAATCCAAAGGCCACAATGGAACTTAGTAAAAATAATCGCCAATAAAGCAAGCAACCCAGTGTTAACTCTCTCAGGGTTGGGAACACAGATAACCCTACAGCCCTCTCCGATGGCAGAATGGGACCTAGGAAAGTGCTAGGAACAGAGAGCGAAAGGGCAAACACACCCAGCAGTTTCTGGAGTGAGCTTGGAACTCCCCTCTGTGCTTGGGCAGGGGGTGGAGAGACAGGGGAACCCTGCACTCCCTGTGCACAGCTAAGGCCTGACTCCTGGGACATGGTAGGGGGCTCATTTTGTCCTTCACCCCAGCCTTGGGGGAGGAGAAATGCAAGAAGGCGGCTAAAGGAGCCTCTTCATTGGAGTGAGCTGAGGGCATCAAAGTGACATGGCTTTCCAACTCAGACAATATATAAAACTCACACGCAGAACAAAAGAAGAACAAAAAGTTTTTAAAAACCTACAGAGAAGTTGCTTGGTAACCATAAAACTGAGAGTCACTATAGAAGTAATCAGTCTATAAAAGCAGAAAGTGAACAACCTGAGACAGGCAGGGCACTGCTGAACCCCCTCCTCCTGCCAGCACTGCCACCACTGTTGGGTAACCAGTGGGACAAACCACTTGTCAATCAGCCAGAGCCAGGCAGTTCCAGATCTACCACTTGCAGCTTGTGCTAAACCACCCGGAGTCTCCATTTCCTCATTTCTGAGGCGGTGATAACCCTGCCTTGAAATGTGGCCCCTGCTGTCACATGAGATGGTGCACATAAAATTCCCGGCCAGCACAGGCACTTTCAAGACCAAGTTCCTCATTCAATAATCTCTCTCTCTTCACTCTACAAATATTTATTGAGCTCCATGTCCAGAAGCTGTTGGGACAGCAGTAGAATCAGCAGTCACCAAATGACTGTGTCTGCCCTCGGGCTTTTAGGTTCTCCTATGGAGGCTGAGGACACATGTGAAACCCACAGCAGATACACCCCACGCCAGGTTGGGGAGGTGACATGCAGGAAAAGGAAGCAGGTCAGGAAGACAGAACAGCTGGCAGCAGGCAGAACGTCCCAGAAGCCCTCTGCACAGAGGCCGCGACACATAGACACACCATCAGCAAACCCCAAATGTGAAAACTGCCTTTCCCAAGTTACCTGCACCGTGGAGTGTAAAAATGCTACTGTGTAAAGCATTGGCTTCCACATGGGCAAATTACTGATGTCCAGAAGGTCTTGATTGATCCCAGCAAATGTTCTTTTCAAACCTGCGCGCATTCCTTGGGGCGGCTCGTTAGTGAATTTGATAGAAGTCTGTCGTAAAAACCAAAGGGTTGTTTTGTTTTAAACATTACTCTAAAGGACAAAATAGAAATCACAATACCTCAGAGCAGCAATATGCTTACTGACACAATGTGGGCTGAAATTCAGCACTGTATAAACTAACTCCACTGATCAGAGCTGAAACCCAATGAATGAGTACTGCGCCTTAGAACGCTAGTGTGGAAATATGTACTACATACCTTTAATGATTATAGTCAAGATTTTGATGATTGTGAGATTTTACAGGGCAGATTCTACTGGGCCAAAAAGCCCTATCTTGTTTCTGTCTCTCAGTAATGCCATTTCTCAACAAAAAGATGCTTATGGTAACAAACCTGAAGCAAAGTAATTGGAAATCGATCATGGGGCTCAGTAGTTATCCATACTCGGAAAGTATCATCATTGGCTTCGACGGTCATTAGTGTCTCCAGTAATTCCTCCATGAATTCCAGGCCAAGGTGACAATTTTGCAGTAATACCCAACCACCCTGTATCCAAAAATGAGTTCATATTTATTTCTTGTAATTTTCTGGATATGATTTTAATAAAACAAAATGCACAAAACGTTTTTAAAAAAATCTTTGCTTTAAAGCATTTGATTATTCTGAGAATATAAACTATCTGCACCTGGTACAAGCTGGTTGCTTGGAATCAAGTGGGTTCAAAATGACTATATTCTGCCATCCCTGGTTCAGAAAGGAAAGAAATCAAAACTCAAGGGCAGCCTTGTATTAGTACAGTGTGTGCACCATCTAATGGTGGGAATGGTAACTTTGATTGTCCTGCCTAAGGTGAATCAGAATAGACTGCCTCCAGACTAAGGCTGGCTCACTGTCCCCCACAGTTGCACAGAAAGATACACATTATCTTGTGAGAGTTGTTGTCAACACATTTGGTGACACTTGCTGCCAATATAGTAGCCCTTATTCTTTGTCATCGCTCTCCCCATACACCCCTGAAACCACAAAACCTAATAAGCACTATCTAAAATATACTTGATAAAACTACTTATCTAGCAATATGTCACATCACCATCACGGGCCTATGAGAAGCAGATAACAGTTGAATACACTTACATAACTAGATCTGACAAATACAGCTGCAAAATACTGAGTGCATAAATAAATGATAAGGCATAGATATGGCACATTCAACTCTAAGAGGAAATATGGCTCAGACTTCCTTAAATAGCAAAAGGGATGCGTTGGTCTATATAACAGGGGGTGTCCAGAGGAAGCTGGAATTCAGGCTTAGTTTGTGTCATCATGAACCCAGTTACTTTCTGGTCCCTCACTCTGTATTCCACAATGTCAGCTTTACCCTAAGTGTTTGAGGTCTCTCAAGGTGGCATTGTGGCTGCACGTCCATATATATATATATATATATTTTTTTTTTTTCCTGATAATGCTATTACTATCAATACTTATCCCACTGTGAGAACCAGGACATGGAAGTTACAAAAACTCAGTATTCCAAAGAAGGTTAATGTGAATATAGCATTTAAATTTAAAAGTTTCTCATTCTCAAAACTAAATAAATTAAGTCCAAAGTTAAATTGTCTGATCACTCAACAGAGTGAAACACTTGACCCGGATAGAAATAATTATATATAATTGCTTTGATATATATAAATTAAATATAATTTATTATTGAATTTAATTAAGTGATAAAGATTAAAGCTTAGGGCACTTCAGAATTAATGATTAGCTTTAAATTTTGATGACCCAAGTAAAGTTTTAGGCCATTAACCCTCTCTCGTCATTAATTCCCAGGGAAAAGCTGTGCCAAAGTTGCTACAGACATGATGAGATCAAAAGCTTAAAAATAAACCAAGATCTTATTTTATTTTTATAAATGATGCAATTTCTTATTACAGCTGAGATGGCTATCTACAGAACATTTCTAGAAAATTAATGTCCTGTGTATTTATTAGGTGTGATGGAAACTATTTCTTACTATTCCACTCAGCCTGCAAATTCCAATAAAAATTATTATCAATATCTAAATATAAAGTCCTCAAACATTTCTTATTTTCCTGAAACTACCCATTAATGAAAAATGAAGGCCTGTCTTTAACCAAAAATTGAAATTTAACTGTCTCAATCTGTCACTTCTTTAAGTACTATCTATCTATCAATATCGATCATGAAATTCCAAGACTGCTATAGCTGCATCCTTATGTATTAGAAGGTGTGTCTTCCAAGCTGTAAATAAATAAACAAGTGAAAATAAAATGAACAGATGCTATAGAAAATGGAACAAGCGCTAGGTGCAGTGGCGCACGCTGGTAATCCCAGCAGCTCAGGAGGCTGAGACAGGAGGATGGAGGTTCAAAGCCAGCCTCAGCAACAGCGAGGCACTAACCAACTCAGTGAGACTCTGTCTCTAAATAAGATACAAAATAGGGCTGGGGATGTGGCTCAGTGGTTGAGTGCCCCTGAGTTCAATCAATCCCCATTACCCAAATAAATAAATGGAACAAGCTTTCCATGAACTGTCAGGAGGAAACTAGCTTGAGGTTAAAATTTACAATAAAATTCATATAAATGCATAAATCAAAAATAAGTGTTGAGCACCACAGGAATGATGCTCTCCACCTCTGTAGACCAGATGGACAGAGGCAAACAGCAAAGAGGCTGCAATAGTAGTCCCTGTTACATACCTGCTGCATTGACATCTGGACAAGCTTCCGAGCATGTATTTCTTGTCCTTGCCCCATTGAGATAGTTCTACACTCTGTAATATAAGGGAAGGTGCACACAATGTAAATTATATACAGGATTGGGTTGAAAAATTAATTTCTGAATGGCCACAGTCTCCCTCCCTCTATCACTTCTAGGAAAAGGCTCTGCCATTCAAATAGGCTTGGCCTTGGGTTGTGTTGATTAGAGGAAATGCACAGAGCAGAGAACTGGAGACACCACCTGGAAATGGTGGGTGTGAGGAGAGCAAGCAGAAGTGTGTTCATGTGCCTATATGCACGCATGTGTGTGTGTGTGTAATGAAATAGAGTTGAGAGTCCAGAAATAAATACTCAAGACCTTTCAGTTATGGGAAAGGACAGTATTTTTAACAAATGTTGCTAGGAAACCTGATATGACCTTGCAAAAGAATGAAATTTGACCGTCACAGCACAACATACACAAAAATTAAAGCAAAGTGCATCAGAGATGCCAATTTAAACACTAATAAAACTATAAAATCTTTAGAAGAAAATACAGGAATAAGTCTTTGTGACCCTGGATTGGATGAAAAGTTTTTCTAAATACAACACTTAAAACAGGCATCAAAAGAGAAAATAGACAAACTGGACTCGATCAAAATTCAAAATTTTTGTGCCTCAGTGGACCTCATCAAAGAGCAGCCCAGGAAATGGGAGAAAATTCTTACAAATCATACGTCTGATAAGGGTACCCAGAATCTACAAAGGACTCTTAAAACTCAACAGAAAGAGTCTAACAACCCAATTCAAAAATGGGCTGAGGATTTGACTAGACAATTCTCCAAAGAAGATACAAAAATGGCCAATCGGCACATGAAAAGATATTCAACATAAATAAAAATAAATAAATAAATAAAGGGGGGCAGGGAATAGCAAGTGCTGGTAAGGATCTGGAAAATTTATAATATCTATATTGCTAGTGAGTATGTAATGTAGCTACTTTGAAGAACTATCCAGCAGCATTTCAAAAAGCAAAAAATAGGGTGACCATATGACCCAGCAAGTGTACTCTAAAGGATGTACCCCCAAAACCTGAAAATTTTTGCACACACAAAAACTTGGACAAGAGGGTTCAAGCAGCATTATTCATACTGGCCAAAAAGTGGAAATAATTCAAATGCTCACTTACTGACAAATGGATAAAGAAAATGTGATCCACACGTACATTGGCCTATTAATCAGCCATGAAAAGGAACGGAGCCGTGACATATACTACAATGTGGATGAGCCTTGAAAACATTATGCTAATTAAAAAAGACAGACAGGGAAGGCTGCATAGTCTCTGATTATATTTTCTCTTTCTTTTCTTTTCTTTTTTTTTGACTTTTCATTTCTATGCAAGTAATATATGTTCACAGTGAAAGGCTTGGAAAGTACAGGAGAATATAAAGAAGGAAATAAAAATCAACAGTATTCTTCATTGTAGTCCTTTAATGCACAATCCCCTTCATTTCAAAATTCAAAGACCTCTGCAAACTGGAAGTTTTGTCACAAAATCATTTTGGTGGCAAAAGCTGACCTGAACTGATGTGAGCCTATGTATCACCTTCACTTTTCCCTTTCTAAATATTTATGCTTTTATCTGAAATATATAATATTAATATTCCTTTTCTAAAAGCTGGGAAATTCTGCTTTCTGAAACACATTTGGCCCCAAGAGTTTTGAACAAGAGATTATAGACCTATTGATTTGAAAAGTCTTATACATATATTTTATATGTAATCTATGTCTACACATTGCATATACATTACATAGAGTTTATATCTTACTTTTAACAGTGTGTTATAAATATGTCATTACCATTAAATATTATTGGAATATAGTTTCTAACACCAGAACAGCGTCCAATCATGATGAAGCATCCTTGTTCATTCAACTGCTCTCCTTTCATATATTTAGAATATTTAACATTTTTCAATATTATTAATGGTATGAGGTCAAACATCTTTTAATATAAATCATTATGCGTGTCTCTCATGCTCTTAGGAGGATTTAATGCATGTGGAAGAGTGTGCACAAAATATGCAAACTTTCTAAAGACTTGTGATAGGGATAAATAAGTGTCTCCCACTGGCATGGGGAGCTATAATTCCTAGGCCACACATTCCCATTCTCGCTTGTGTTGTGGTGCTTTTGGCATAGAGAGGTTTACAAACTTAATCCACTCATGTTATCTACATCATTTATCTGGTTTGGGACTCTGGTATTACGATTAAGGAAATTTTAGAAGTCAATAGTATATAAATAATTCATATATTCTTTTTCTTCTTTTATAGCATAATTTAAAGCACTTAATATCCTAATCAGCCTACAATTTACTCTGGAATTCAATATGTAAAATGATTATTTTTTCTAACATTAGCCTGCTCTGTCCATGCTGCTAGTTGGCTAATCCTTTTTCCTCTGCTGACTTGAAAGGTGAATCTTATAATATACTAAACTATCCTACATATTAGTCTAATTTGAAGGCTCTCATTTTGCTCTGCTGATTTGTGTATCTACCCTGAGCCAGTTACACACTGCTTACTTATTGCCATTTGATAAACCTTTTAGAATCTGGCCATGCTGGCTTCTTTGTCTTTTCAAGATTTCTTGGCTCATCTTGCGTGTTTATAGTTTTAGGTGATCAAAGATCTCCCTGCTGTTCAATTAGAGGGGAAGGTGCTGTTTGAATTTCAATTAGACTTGCATTCAATCTATAGACTAATCTACAGTATATTGACATCTTTACAATATTGAATCTTTGTTCTGGGAATGTGGTTGAACCCTCCATTTATTTGAATTAACTTTTATGTCACTAAGAAAGTTTTATAGTTTTCTTCAAATGGGTATTTTTAAAATTATTTCTCCATTTTATTTTTATTGCTATAGTTAATAGGATTTTTACATTTTATTTTACAAGAAAGCATCATCGATTTTTTATATGTATTTATTTTGTGACAAGTCACCTTACTGAACTACCCTATTAAGTCTAATAGTCTTTTTGTTGATTCATTTGTGTTTCTTAGTTAGACAATTACATTGTCTGAGAATAATGATGGTTTTTGTTCCTCCTTCCCAGTAGTTACATCTGTTATTTATTATTCTTACAATACATTAGCTATATCTTTCACATTGATGCTAAATAACATTGGCAAGAATAGACATCTTATGCCTGACTTTCATGGTTATGTCTCAAGTCATTCACCACAGGGAGAGCGCACTGTAGGCTTGCAGTACCCATTTATCATCACATCAGTAAAATTTTTGTGTTCCTTCTTTTCAAAAGTCACATATAAAATGTGGAACTTTTATAAAATAAATTTAAAGCATCTATCAAGTAATATTATAGCTTAAGGAAAAGTCATTTTTCATTGTGATGAAATTTCCTCTCTCCTCCTTCTCCTCCTCCTCCTCCTTTCTTCTCAGTGCTGGGGATGGGATCCAGGACTTTGTGCATGCTAGGCAAGAACTCTACCACTGAGTTACATCCCAGCCCATTAATGAGATTTCTTACTCCAGAATCTTTCTCATATTTACAATGCATTCCCACTTAGTTCAAAACAGATTGTCATTGCATGTTATTATTTCTTTTTATTTGTTCTAATTAGTTATACATGACAGCAGAATGCATTTCAATTCATAGTACACAAATGGAGCACAGTTTTTCATTTCTCTGGTTGTATACAAAATAGAATCACACCATTTGTGTCATCATATATGTACCTAGGTCATGATATCCATCTCATCTTTCCTACCCCCATACCCCCTCCTTTCCCTTCCTCCCCTTTGCCCTATCCAGAGTTCCTCTATTCCTCCCATGCTCCCACAGCCCATTATGGATCAACATCCAGTTGTCAGAGAAAACATCCAGTCTTTGGTTTTTTCAGATTGGCTTTCTTCACTTAGCATGATATTCTCCAGTTCCATCCATTTACCTGCAAATACCATGATTTTATTCCCTTTTAGCTGAGTAATATTCCATTGTGTATATATACCACAGTTTCTTTATCCATTCATCTATTAAAGGGCATTTATGTTGGTTCTACAATTTAGCTATTGTGAATTGTGCTGCTATAAACATTGATGTAGCTGTGTTCCTGTAGTATGCTATTTTTAAGTCCTTTGAGTATAGCCTGAGGAGTGGGATAGCTGGGTCAAATGGTGGTTCCATTCCAAGTTTTCCAAGGATTCTCCATACTGCTTTCCAGATTGGTTGCACCAATTAGCAGTCCCACCAGCAATACATGAGTGCTTTTTCCCCCACATCCTCGCCAACACTTATTGCTGCTTGTATTCTTGATAACTGCCATTCTGACTGGAGTGAGATGAAATCTTAGAGTAGTTTTGATTTGCATTTCTCTAATTGCTAGAGATGTTGAACATTTTTTTCATATATTTGTTGATCGATTGTATATCTTCTTCTGAGAAGTGTCTATTCAGTTCCTTAGCCCATTTTATTGATTGGGTTATTTGGAGTTTTTTGGTGTTAAGATTTTTGAGTTCTTTATATATCCTGGATATTAGATATTATCTATCTAGATATTATCTATCTGATGTGCATGTGGTAAAAATTTGTTCCCATTCTGTAGGCTCTCTCTTCACCTCACTGATTGTTTCTTTTGCTGAGAAGAAGCTTCTCAGTTTGAATCTATCCCATTTATTGATTCTTTTCATTTCTTGTATTATAGGAGTCTTATTAAGGAAGTTGGGGCCTAATCCAACACGATGCAGCCTACTTTTTCTTCTATTAGAAGCAGGGTCTATGGTCTAATTCTCAGGTCCTTGACCCACTTTGAGTTGAGTTTTGTGCATGGTGAGAAATAAGGACTTACTTTCATTTTGATGAAAATGGATTTCCAGTTTAGCCAGCATTTCTCTAATTGCTAGAGAAATTTGTTGAAGAAGCTTCTTTTCTCCAATATATGTTTTTGTGCCTTTGTCTGGTATGAGATGACTGTATTTATGTGGGTTTGTCTCTGTATCCTCTATTCTGTACCATTGGTCTACATGTGTATTTTGGTGCCAATACCATGCTGTTGTGTTACTATTGCTCCGTAGTATAGTTTAAGGTCTGGTATTGTGATGCCACCTGCTTCCCTCTTCTTGCTTTGGCTATTCTGGGTCTCTTATTTTTCCAAATGAATTTCATCATTGCTTTTTCTATTTCTATGAGAATGTTACTGGGATTTTTATTGGAATTGCATTAAATCTGTATAGTGCTTTTGGTAGTATGGTCATTTTGACAATATTAATTCTGCATATCCAAGAACAAGGGATATTCTTCCATCTTCTAGGGTCTTCTTTTAATTTATTCTTTAGCATTTTATAGTTTTCATTTTGTAGCGGTCTTTCACCTCTTTTGTTAGGTTGATTCCCAAGTATTTTATTTTTATTTATTTATTATTTAGGTGTGAGGGGGGCACCAGGGATTGAACCCAGGGGCACTCAGCCACTGAGCCACATCCCCAGCCCTATTTTGTATTTTATTTAGAGACAGAGTCTCACTGAGTTGCTTAGCACCTCATCATTGCTGAGGCTGGCTTTGAACTTGAGATCTTCCTTTTTAGCCTCCCTCATCGCTGAGATTATAGGTGTGCACCACTAAGCCCAGCTCCAAGTATTTTAATTTTTTGAGGCTACTGGAAATGGGGTAGTTTTCCTCATTTCTCTTTCAGAGGATTCATCACTGATGTACAGAAATGCATTTGACTTATGGGTATTTATTTTATATCTGCTACTTTGCTGAATTCATTTTTCAGTTCTAGAAGTTTTCTGGTGGAATTTTTTGGATCCTCTAAGTATAGAATCATGTCATCAACAAATAATGATTGTTTGAGTTCTTCTTTTCCTATTCAAATCTCTTTAAATTCTTTCATCTAATTGCTCTGGCTAGAGTTTCAAGGACTATGTTAAATAGAAGTGGTGAAAGAGGGCATCCCTGTTTTGTTCCGGTTTTTAGAGGAAATAATTTTTCTCCATTTAGAATGATGTTGGCCTTGGGCTTAGCATAAATAGATTTTGCAATGTTGAGATATGTTCCTCTTATCCCTAGTTTTTCTAGTATTTTGAACATGAAGGAGTGCTGCATTTTGTTGATTGCTTTTTCTGCATCTACTGAGATGATCATAATTCTTATCTTTAAGTCTACTGATGTGATGTATTACATTTATTGATTTCTGTATGTTGAACCAGCCTTGCATCCCTGGGATGAACCCCACTTGATCGTGGTGCACTATATTTTAAATATGTTTTTGTATTTTTTTTCCAGAATTTTATTGAGAATTTTTGCATCTATGTTCATTGGAGATATTGGTCTGAAGTTTTCTTTCCTTGGTGTGTCTTTGCCTGGTTATGGAATCAGGGTCATACTGGCCTCATAGAATGAGTTTGGAAGGGTTCCCTCTTTGTCTGTTTCATGGAATAATTTGAGGAGTATTGGTATTAGTTCTTCTTTTAAGGTCTTGTAGAACTCAGCTGTCCTGGGCTTTTCTTGGTTGGTAGGCTTTTGATGGAGTCTTCTATTTCATTGCTTGAAATTGATCTACTTAACTTGTGTATATCATCCTGATTCAGTTTGGGTAAACCATATGACTCTAGAAATTTGTCAATGTCTTCAATATTTTCTATTTTATTGGAGTATAAATTTTCAAAATAGTTTCTAATTATCTTCTGTATTTCAGTAGTGTCTGTCGTGAGATTTCCTTTTTTATCATGGCCCTTAGTAATTTGAGTTTTCTCCCTCCTCTTTGTTAGCATGGCTAAGGGTTTATCAATTTAATTTTTTTCAAAGAACAAGATTTCATTTTGTCAAATTTTTCAATTGCTTCTTTTGTTTCAACTTCATTGATTTCAGCTCTGATTTTAATTATTTCCTGTCTTCTGCTGCTTTTGGTGTTGATTTGTTCTTCTTTTTCTAGGGCTTTGAGATGTACTATTAGGTCATTTATTTATTGACTTTTTCTTCCTTTAAGGAATGAACTTTCTTCTTAGTACTGCCTTCATAGTGTCCCAGAAATTTTGATGTGTTGTATCAGTGTTCTCATTCACCTCTAAGAACCTTTTAATCTCCTCTCTGATGTCTTCTGCCATCCATTGTTCATTCAATAGCATATTATATAGTCTCCAGGTTTTGGAGTAGCTTCTTTTTGTTCATCATGAAAGGTTTTTATTTCCTCATCAAATCTAAAGCTTAATTTTGCTGTAAGGTTCTTGGTTGGCATTCATTTTCTTTCATAGCTTGGTATATATATTATTCCAGCATCTTCTGGCTTTGAGGGTCTGGGTTGAGAAATCTGCAGAGATCCTAATTGGTTCCCCGCTATATGTAATCTGCGTGTTATTTTTAATGTCCCACTGAATTATTCTTGCTTGTAGTTAAGATTTTTACATATATATCTATATATATATGTATGTATATATGTGAATATATATATTTTTAAGTTGTTGATGGATGTTTATTTTATCCATTTATTTATATGTGATGCTGAGAATTGAACCCAGTGCCTCACACATGCTAGGCAAGCTCTATACCACTGAGCCACAACCTCAGCCCTAACATTTATATTTTGATAAATGGAATCAATCTGTGGTTTTCTTTCCTCTATGCAATTACTATCTTGCTTGATGTTGTGATGTCAAGATAATTAATACTAATAAAGGGGAAAACATATCTTTTTTTTTGTATTTTCCAGAAGAAAATATAGTATGTGAAAGTCCTTAAAAGTTTTAGGTCTTATTAAAAAATTATTCAAGCCAAGAGAGAATTTGCTACGGTCATACTTTTTTTTTAATTGTTAGCAGGCCTTTATTTAATTTATTTATATACAGTGTTGAGGATCAAACCCAGTGCCTTACCTATGCTAGGCAAGCACTCTACCACTGAGCCACAACCCCAACCCCCAAGCTGTGGTCATACTTTTAAAACTTCTAATTTTTCTAGCCTTGATTATTAGTCTACTCAGGGTTTTCTACCTTCTCAGAGAAAATTTTGTAAATTTTTATCTTTCTACAAACTTATTATTTTGAGATTTTCTAACTTATGATAATCATACCATTCTCTTATTATTCAAAATGTTCATGTTTGAACATTGTAAACATTAAAAAATTAAACATGTAGAATCTGCACATGTTGTTATACATATTTCCAATTCCTAATTTGTATACTTGTGAGTTTGGTTTTCAAACCAAATTCAAATGCATCTTCCCTCTGGGAGGCCCTTTCTCCCTCACCTGGGCTCCCAGTAGGGCTCTCAAGCCAAATGCACCAGCTTTGTGTGGAATTATCTACTCTGACTCCCTCGCTGCAAAGTCTGACAAGCAGCTGAGAGTCATAATCAGAAGTTTTCCTCCTCCTCTTTTCCTAGAAAAACTTACTTGTTTCTGTCCTATCCTCAAGTCTGTCAGATAACTGGTTAATTCACCCAGCAAAATAAGTGAGAGGGAATGAAAGAGAAAGGCCACTGAGACCACCAAAGTAGGACTCTGATGTCCCAAGGCAAGTCCTGCATCAGATCTGTCACCAGCTAGCTCTGGCCCTTTCCTCAAGACCTTGGTTTCCCCAGCTGCAAAACAGGGGAGTTGGGTTTCCAGATCCTACAGTCTTACTCACCTCGAGTGTTCTATGCTTACCTACTAAAATGTTAACAGTTGAGACTAGGTTAATATATTATCTTTGGAACTTTTAACCCAAAGCAGCAAACAGCATGAGACCCCCTAACATTGCTGAAAATGATTTGACAATAGAGTTCTTTATAAAATTCATTGCGTCCCGAGTATTAAAATTAAATCTGCTTTGTTTCAGTATCCTACAAAGTAGCCAAGAGAAGCCTGAACTTTTTCTGTAAATATCAATGTAGTACCAAGCAATGGAAATCACCAAATTGCCAAGCAAAGCAGCATCGTGAACAAAAGATGACAGCACAAGTCTGATTTGCTATATTTGTTTAATGTCCTAGTTGGAAGATCTTCCAAAGGAGACCTTGAATTTCTTGATTCCATTCTTAAAATTAGACAACAGCATTATTTCAAGGTAATATCTGAAATAGCAACTCTAGCGGAACACTTGCTTCTTGCAGCCACTGAGTTCCTCCCCAAGAAGTGTCCACCACCCCAGCTCCATATAGTTTCTGCTATGAACCTGTCTCTACAGCAACAGTTCACTGATTGGCCCAGAAAGAAGAACAAGACCAAAGCTAAGCCAATGAGTTCCTTCCCTGGATATTGAGACTTGGGACCAAGAGAGTAAGGGAAGTTTCCCTGATAATATTAAATATTATGAGCATATAAGCAGTGAAGCCTACAAGACACCAGAGGCCATGGGTTCTGCTACACAGAAGAGAACAGTTTGCAGCAACAGAGAAAAAAAAAAAAGGGCACATATTTGCTGAGAGAAGTTGGGCATAGAAGCAGCTGGGTAAAGATCCACAGAGAGTTAGATCCAACAGAGCTGCAAACTAGAGGGCTACAAGAGGCATCGCACAGCCCAATTCAGACAGCTGGTGTGCTATAGTAAATCCAGAGCAAAAGAACCTACATTAAAGATGCCTAATGAACAATTGCCAGTAGAACTTGGAAGCACTTTGCATTGAGCACCAGTGTTCCAACAGAAGAAAGGACCCATCTGAACAGTTCCACATAGAACACAGAACAGCGCACCAACAATGAACAGAGAAGAGTCAATATGAGTAAGGGGAAGTGAATGCTGACCATGCTGCCATAAACTAATGCTCTAGTGCAGAGGGACATGTGGCCAGTACCTGGACATGACTGAATCAATTTCCTATTATGTGCTCATTGACTAAATAACAAATTCAACATAAGTTCTATTCCAAAGGGTAGGTTTTGGTGGCTCATAATCAATCACTTTTACAATCTTGATAAAGACTAGAATAAATGAATTCTACAAGCGTAGTTACTGAGATGGAAATCTGAAAGGTCCTGAATGGCGATGCCAACAACCATCAGATTTTCAGAGTCTGAAGAAAAGGAGTCAGAAGTCCCTCTTATAGGATGGCTCAGGCCTATCAAGATGTTCTTGTGTGTCCCTGTGTTTAGTCCTGCTGATTCCACCACAACTCAGACAATTATCACTGCTTGCTCTGCCTCCTCTCCCTGGAGAGATTTTCCTCCTGTCTCCCACTGTTTCACTGGCAAGTTTCTTAAACTTAAAAAAAATTTTTTTTTTCAAAATATCAACAATGTGATGCTTTCCCAGATGATCCAAGGAGATGTGCATCCTGCAATCAGCCATCTCCAGGAAACTCTAGTTTCAGCAGATGTCACATCATCTACGATCGTGTTTACATGTCTGCCTGTCCCAGCTGCCTCAGGCCCCTGTCTCCTCTCCTGAAATCTAGCACAGGGCCTGTCCTAACCATTACTGAAGTGTGAATGAATGAATCCCTAATTACTATACATCACAATGATCGTTATAGTTTTTCAGTTTGTGACAAAATCCCCATGAGTGTAATTTCATACAGACATGGCAATCACACAGACTTCGGCTCCTCGTGTTGATTCTTGCTAATCTTCTATCCATGCAGTACAGCCATCTGCTTACATTGTAAACGCAAAACAAAAAAACATCAAAAAAACCAGCATTTGGTGTACAGGTGTTTTCTTACCTACCCAGAGACACCTGTATCTTATCCTTACTCTGGAAATTATGAAGAAGTGAAAGAAGCAGCAGCTTAATATTTTTCTCCAAATCAATTTTACAGGTACATTTCTAAGAATCAATTATGAAATTACGGTAGGCAAAATTCAGAGCAAAAATACGGAAGTTTTGCCAAATTTCATAGATCTCTAATCATACCCAGCTTCAGCTTCTTGGCCAAGGCATCAATTTGAATGGTAGGGTCAGAGCCCATGGACAGGAAACAGATCAGAGGTGTCCGTGTGTCGCTTTCTTCCCAAGTTTTCTCCAGATTCAAGATAACTGGTTCTGTGTACTTCTCCTCCAAGGAATCTGCAATATACTTTCTGGCTTGAAAAACAGTACGGTCTGGGCACCAGGACCTAGAAATGAATACAAGTCAGACGTAATAAATTCAGCGTATTCATTTTTTATCCTATTTAATTCTGGGCACATAAAGAACACATATTTAATTAGCCACAGGACAACAAGCTCATTCTCCCTTCTGCAGGTCTGTGTAAAAGGGATGGCAATGTTCCCTATCCCTGGATGAACACAAATTTAATCACGTGGCTTGGTGCCAGGCATTGGCAAGGATTGGGCAGCAATGATAAAACCAGTGTCCTCTGCCAATATACCTGTGATGGGGGACGACCTGCCACACACTCTGACGCCCCTGGTCCTCAGAGGGAGAATCCTTGGGACAAAGGTGTCAAAAGTTAGTGGATGAGCAAGCATTTATGTTATACCATTTGTGTACCATTGTAGGTTATACACAGAGACACATCAAACAAATATCATGTGACATTTGATATTTTAGATCACAGACCAGCTCTAAAAATTCTTATTTGATAGTAGATTATACTATTCATTTAAGATAGATCTAATTTTTGCCACAATCACTTTAGAAAGCAGTATGGAGATTCCTCAGAAAACTTGGAATGGAACCACCATTTGACCCAGTTATCCCACTCCTCAGTATATACCCAAAAGATTTAAAATCAGCATATTACAGTAACACAGCCACATTGATGTTTATAGCAGCTCAATTCACAATAGCTAAGCTATGGAATCAACCTAGATGCCCTTCAACAGATAAGTGGATAAAGAAAATGTGATATATATATATATATATATATATATATATATATATATATATATATACAATTGAATATTATTCAGCCATAAAAAAGAGTAAGTTTACGACTTTTGCTGGTAAATGGATGGATTTGGAGACTCATGCTAAGTTATAAGCCAATCCCCCACCAAAACAAAGGCCGAATGTTCTCTTTGATATGTGGATGCTGACACACAATAAGATGGGGGAGGGAAGCATAGAAGTTCACTGGATTAGACAAAGGGGAATGAAGGGTAGGGAGAGGGGATGGGAATAGGAAGGACAGTGGAATGAATCAGACACAACTTTCCTATGTTCATATATGAATACACCACAGCGAATCTCACCATTGTGTACATGCAGAAGAATGTGATCCTAATTAGAATAAGTTATATTCTATGTATGTATAATGTATATGTATAATGTATCATATACATTCTACTCTCATGTACATCTAAAAAGAATAAAAAAGAAAAAATATAAACCTAATTTTACAATAGGTAAAAGACACATTTGTTCCAACAAAAATAAGTAGCACTTTCATACTCTGTAGACTCGGAGGTGATCCTTGTTGCCGTTCTCATCACTGTTACTAGCACAACAAAACCTGGGAAACAACTTTTTCCAAGGGCAAGCTCAGGCATACAACCCCACCATTTTACCTCATTCACTAGTCACGCACACACACACACACACACACACTGATTTTTCAAATTTGCAAAGTCTCCTGGAGCTACGAGATGTTGAGGAAATGTGAAAAGTAAGCAGGGAGGGGAACACTCTCCTTAACCTCCATTTCAAACTTTTGCTTCCATTTTAGTAGCCAAAATAGTATAATAGTCTTGGATTCTTCCCTCAAGTGAATTCAATTTCAGTGTATAAACTAATTGCCTTATAACATTGTAAGTTCTATTTTTATAAAGAAGTCATCTCAACACTGAATGATTCACTTGTCAGTAATTGAACAAAGTGAATAATAAAATCATTATTTTCTTTTTTCCTATCATTAATACATTGTCAAACTGTGCATGTCATCCCCCCTGCCACCATCACCAATATGTTCTGCTGGTGAAGGAATTTGGAGAATTGCCTTCCAAAATCACAGTTTGGAGACATGTGCATTTCTTACAAAAGCCATGGGTGACAACGTGAAGTCAGCTCGCTGAAGTACAATCTGTAATTTAAGGACATGACAGTGATGCTTCTGGGTCTAAGAATACCTCTTCTTACCTGATAAGTAACAGCTTGTGGCAGGTATCTAGGGAATCATTATATCCATCAGGGATAATTTCCTCCTCTGGGGAATCTTTATCAAACCAGCTTTTCCACCCCTTCTCATTGCGAGCTATCTAAAAGAAACAAGCCAAGAAGTTAGACAGGAAGTCCAGTGGCAGGACTGTGCCGGAGGCTCTGACCCACCTCCGGGGGCATTCTTTACAGGAACCTAGCTTTTCAGGCAAAACAACACATTTCATATTTTTCATCAGAATCAATGACCTGAATAATGTCAATGTGGTCTAACCCTCTTTCAGTTTCCCCCATTATTTTTCTACACGATTCACTAGAATTAGGATCATGTACCAATTATACAAAATGGTTGGACAAGAAGAAATAGAGATCAAGGTTCCTCAATTTTGCTATTATTGCTATTTTGGAGGGGGTGATTCTTCACTGTGGGGCTATCCTGGCCATCGTAAAATGGTCAGCGGCATCCCTGGTCTCCACCCACATGGCACCAGTAGCATCCTTCCAGACATTGCCAAATGCCCCTGGGGGGTGGCACAAAGTTGCCTTCAGTTGAAAACTACTGATACAGACCATTCTGAGAACTAAACCTCTGAATGTTGACTTCTGATTAAAAATAGCAGTAGGTGGGGCTGGGGTTGCAGTTCAGTGGCAGAGCACTTGCCTAGCATGTGTGAGGCACTGGGTTCCATTCTCAGCACCACATATAAATAAAATAAAGGTCCATTGACAACTAAAAAAATGTCAGTGAGTGTCAAAAATCAAAACTTCTGTGATTCTCAGGTGATCCCGCACTGTGAGGCCTTACACCTAGAAATGGCAGAAGTCTCTCCAGGAACTGGTCTCAAGCAAGCATTCTTCTGGAAGCCTAGAGAGGACCTCAGGTTTTCAGAGGCATTAAAAGGTGCTTCCTGCAGCCCAACTGCTGCCAGAACTAATTGCAAAAACTCGATTGGTGAGTCTGCCATTACTCCTCAGTCACAATAGGGTGAATTCTTCAGACGGTGTTGGTAAGCACTTTTAAAAACTCCATGGTAAGCAATAGCAGCAAACTGCAAACCCTCATGTCACAGATACTACTGCGGTTGGACTTCCACTTCTGTTACCTCCACTTTTTATTGAGGCATAACAGAGGTTAAAAACTGCCCAAGGTCACGGGTTGTGTGAACAATGCATCCTTTAGGATACAGACAAGGTGTAAATCATTAACAAAACAGTTTGCTCTGAAGTTTGGTTGCCTTGACTTTGTCCCTAGGGCACTACGAGATGGAGGGGGACCTCTGAAATGTTTCGCAGCCTCTGTCTTTCTCCTGAAGACTGCAGCGGCTCTCCCAGGTTGACTGCCCTCAAAGCATTTGTCCACATGCTGCTTGGAGGGCCTGAGTGCTGCTCGCCAGGCCCCATGCACAGACATCCACGGCACCTCCGCAGCTCACAGAGGCCCAGGAGAAGCAGGCACACAAGAGAGCAGATGGCTGCTCTCAGCTTACTGGCCTTCCACCTGCAGGGGGCTGCAGCAGGGATGGGCAATGGGATGATGTCCTGCTCTGGACAACTTCCTGTCCCTCCAGGTGTTAAGCAGCTTGGCCTGGCATGGCAAAGCCAGGGCAGCTGCTGTTTGAGGTTATTTTTGCTTCAGTTCCTGACACCTACATCTACTCAGTAAGGAACTTCTAATCCTTCCATTCCCTCGCACAGAGAGGCCAGACGACTGATAGACGCCTGGCGGCAGCTCCCATAGAATTCCCGTGACCTTCCTAGGAATGGCCACTTCCTCACTTCTGACCATTGACGGCATGACAGGAGTGGGAGAGAAATAACTCATGAGGGCCTGGGAAGAGCATGAGGTCAAGGGGTAGCTCTGCTGGCTATGTGACCTTGGTGAGAGCTTAACCTCTCTAAGTTCAGTCTTTTCATCTAGAAAGCAGGGCCAATAACACCTCCTTATAGGGTTGTTGCAAAGTACCCAATCCATAGTGAGCAGTAATGGCTACCAGAATCTACACCATGGGGGTACTTTACATGTAACTGGGAGAGGCAGGCAGTAGTATCCTTCCAGCCATATAATCTGTTGGCCGAGGGCACTGATATTGAGTGAATTTGCTAGGGATGCTTGAAGATCTTGTTTATTCAGTCTCTGAGTAGATCCAACCTTTCCCCAACCCCACTCCAAGAATCTGTCCACCGCTGACAGTTGTGGCTAGGGTAGCACAGTGCACAGGGATCAGTGATCGCAGAAGGAGTTTCTGCCAGTCTGCGATCCAGTAAGGATCCTTTGTCAGTCAGGTGCAATCACAGAAAAGAGACAACTAACTACCAGCTGGACACTGGGAAACTGCAGGTACCATCAGTGACTGGCAGTTACAACCAATGACCCCCAAAATAAACAACAATCTTTATTCTAAGTTGCACGATTGCTTTCCAGTGATAGTCAAATCAACAACAAATCCACAATAACCAATAAATAGATATCTTCAAATATGAAAAACTGGTAAATTGGTACCAGATTCACATTTTCATCATTAAAATGATTAAAAAGGAGCCCACCTCTTAATTTACCTCAAACTCAAACCTACACCAATTATTCAATCATAGGCAGAAGTAAAAAATGCAAAAAAATATCAATTCTACAATGACAGGGTCTACTCACTGATCTGCTTATAATAGCAACTAAAGCAGACACATAAAAACAACCCATGTTACTGCTTGTAATCCCAGTGGCTTGGGAGGCTGAGACAAGGAGGATCACAAGTTCAAAGCCAGCCTCAGAAACTGAGTGAGGCCCTAAGCAACTCAGTGAGACCCTGTCTCTAAATAAAATTCAAAAAAGAGCTGTGGATGTGGTTCACTGGTTAAGTACCTCTGAGTTCAATCTCTGGTACCAAAAAATAAGAAAGAAAGAAAGAGAGAGAGAGAGAGAGAGAGAGAGAGAGAGAGAGAGAGAGAGAGAGAGAGAGAAAACACAACACATGCCCACCGCACAGGAAGAAAGATGGTTCCCTGCACCCGTAAAAAGGCCACTCTGAGGTCCATCTGTCCAAACTGCCCCCTCCCAGTCACAGCACCTCAAGCCCACACTGTTGTTTGACTCCTGCAGGTGAAGGAACTGTCATCAGGAGGACTCAGTTAAGATGGCCTGTATGCATTTGGATTTACAAACCTGTACTTTTCACCAGCCCCTTGTTACCTGGTTCATAATTTCTGCAAATTGCGGAAGTTTACTCAGCTCTACGAGATTTAGCCACGTCATGTCCAGGATCCAGCGAAATGGTTTTGGGGGGCAGGCTTTCAGGTCCAGAGCTGCACCCCCTGGGGGGAAACGTCAGACAGCATGAATCAGGTGAGCTCGTACTTCATTTTTAGACATTTATTTTCCAAATAATAAAAGCGAGATAACCATATTACATAAAATATGGGAAAATTGGCAAATAATCATATTATGGAAAATGTGGTTATCTTTTTTGGGTACATTTCCCTGAAGTCTCAGTGCTTTATTTACTGATTTATAGTATCTTATAAAATATGACAGCAACACTTTGTCATTTTTCCCTGCAAAGAATTTTTCTCAGGTGGTCACGGGTATTTTCCTCTTTGTCCACTTTTTCTTTTTTACAACCAAATTTCTATATTGATGAATTGGTGGATCTTTTCATGTGTGATTTTTACAGATCATTTCTTAGTCAATCATCACTCCTCCAGAATATCAATATTCAACACTATTTCTTACCGAGTTAAACAGATGATTAAACAGTTGGATAAAGAGGAAGAGAAAGAGGGAAACATGGAGGGAGGGGGGGAAAAGAGAACCTCATACATCTTGGGATTGTTTTAGGGGGTAAGTGGTGTTCAAATCACTTATTCAACAAATATTTATTAAGCCCTCCCACCCGTGCATCTGCATGACCCAGGCACCGAGGACACGGTGGACAAAACCAGACAAGGTCCCTGTTGTCATGGAGTTTGGAGGCTAGCGGAGGATCTGGGTTATGGCATCAGATTATATTTTGAAGCAAATCACAAGTCAAATGTCCATACCTAAGGTAGTCATTTTCCAACCAGATACATGATTATAATTTTAAAAGTCCCTATTAAATGTCTCTAGTAATATCACATCATAACTCTAGCTCCAATGCTAAGTTAATTCAGATGAACGCACAACAGTGTTTCTGGAATTTTAAATCCAGTGGTCCTCCTTAAAATCCCAGCAAATCCTTCCACTTCACATATCAACCCCTGGGCCAAAAGGTGGTGGGGGGACTACTGATCTTTGCTCTTTTTGTTTAGCATCTTCCTGAGAAGATATATGAACTGTAGACCCCTTTGCTCTACCACAGAGGTCTTGGGGATCAGCGGCTCTGAGGGCCACAACACCTTTAGAACAGGAGGTGACCCTTCTTCTCACTGTTCCACCCCCCTGCAGAGGGGAAAGACCAAGTTCTGTTCCAGTGTGAGAGTCACTGATGGGAGAAGCAACCCTCAGAGAGCGCCCCCTGCAGTCTTCACAGTTCCCAAGTCTCTAGCTCAGAGACACACACCTCTTTCTTCTCAGTGGTTTCCGAAGAAATACTTTCATGTGACTACGCACTTTAGGGACATCAGAAGAAGCCAACTAAACTGCCGGGCATTTTTAAACATATCATGTATCTGAACCAACCCAGAATGATGACAGCCCACCCTGCTCTCCCAGATATCCCAGCTCTGTCACTGACTGGCTGCTTACGTTTGGGCAAGGGACTCCGTCTCTCTAGATTGCCTCATCAGATGGATGTCCTAATAGAATCCCCCAGATGAACTGCTGTGAGATTAAATAACGTGTGTAGCAGATGTAGAACAACCTCAGCTCAGTGGCTGTTTTGACATTAATTCATATTCTCTGCCCCCCTCTTTGGGAAGTCCAGGTCCAATCCCACCTGGAAGGCAAAAGCAGCTCCCCGCAGCTCCCCAAGGTCTTTTTATTAATAGTCTATGACAAAAGAGAGACAGTATCTTTCTAAAATAAGCACTCCTGGAAAACGGATATATCAGTTGCTCTGTAATGCAGGATTGCCTCTGGAAGCCATTTCATTTTTCAAAGCTCTGATATTCTCAGTTGCAAAAGAAAGTCAAAGGCACCTTACAAATATTGGAGAAAACAGGAAGTAATGGATACCTAAGGACGGTCACTCTTGGGAAATCAAATGTTGCTGCCAAGATAAACAACTGTTTTCCCCCTTAAGTATTGTGTTCATAACATTTTTAAAAAAAAAATAAGTCTATGATCTAAGGGCCATATTTTTAAATTTTTTTAGAAACTGAACCATATCATCTTTTAAGAAACAATTCAATCAAAATGTAAGCCAGTTCAAAACTAAAACTACAATAAACTCGTTTTGTCTATGAAACAACACACTCTTTTTACAGCTGAGATGATTGTACTTCTGTCAATCAACCTATCATACAATTTCAAATTAATCTTCCTAAAGCACTGCTCTGTTCAGGCTACATTCCTGCTCATAAAACAATCGATGGCTCCCTATTGCCAACTAAATGAAATCCAAATTCCTCTTACAGGCTCTTCTGGCCCTGTACAATCCAGTTCTGACACTCCAGTTTTTATGAAATGAAGTCATAAATATGCTCCAACCCCAATGTAGGTGTGCAGTCTTCTTTATTTTTCTGTAGCAAATCTAATCCTCCTGAGGAACTCTGACCCTCCTGTGTTGCCCTGTTTCTCAATCTTCTGATTTCCCACCCTCTTTCAAAGAGCCCAGATCTTTCTGGGTAATAGCTCTGATCTAGCTGGGTTTGCTTGGTGGGGGAGGGGTGGCGGGGTGGGACCTCATCTTGGTTTGGGGGATACCTCAGATCTGCATGTTGCCCCCTCATCTCCATGTGTCTGGGTCACAGTCTGGGTTCCTGTACAAGATCCTCTGATTGCAACTAATCCTGTCTGCCAAGCCCCAGCCTCGACCTGTCTCCAGTTAGACATTCCCTTGCCCTGCAGCACCCTTGACCTCTCTCTCCCAGCTCTCAGACACAGCCACTTTCCATTTCACCTCCATGATCTCTCATACGCATTCCTTCCTTTATATTCTCATGGCCTTTCTCCTGGGCAGTAAGCCACCAATGTACCTGTCGAGTCCTATTTCCTGCCATCCACAGGGCATTTCAACAAAACCAGGCTGTTTCAACAGCGTTGCTCTGTCTCAGTATGGGGGGTTGTCCTCATTTCTGCCTCTCCTGAATTCAGGATCCCTCTCAAATACCACTTTGTTTTTTGAGGGTAAGGGTAGCCAGAAAATGATATGCCAAATTATATTTAAAGAGCCAAAAACACAAGAAAAAGATTGGAACATGTTTATCATCAATCAAATAATCCCCAGATCATTGTAGAGGTAGACTTTTTGTTCACAAAGCCTTTTTTTTTTTTTTTTAATAACACAAACCACATGCAATCTTTTCCTCCTTTTTGATTGAACACCTTGTTTTTGTTTCTTAGCTCTATTACTTAAGTTGTTCTGCTTTATTTTAGAGGTTTTTTTGTTTTTTTATTTTTGGTACTGGGAATTGAACCCAGGAGTGCTTAACCACTGAGCCACATCCCCAACCCTTTTATTTTTTATTTTGAGACTAAGTTACCTAGGGTCTCAATAAGTTGCTGAGGCTGGCTTTGTTTGTATGTGGTGCTGAGGATCGAACCCGGGCCGCACGCATGCCAGGCGAGTGCGCTACCACTTGAGCCACATCCCCAGCCCTTGAGGCTGGCTTTGAACTTGTGTTCATCCTGTCTCAGCCCCCAGCCACTGGGATTATAGGTGTGCACCACTGTGCCTGGCCATTAGAGTTATTTTCTAAAACTAACTTTATCCCCATTATGAGTCTATGATTTATTTTAAAACAAGGTCTGGCTTATGCTTGTGTCTCCAATAGCAGCATGACAGGTTTATATAGGAAGTGCTCAGTAAATACTTGTTCAACTGAATTCAACTGAAAATATCATTTTTCTTTTTGGTACCAGGGGTTGAACTCAGGGGCACTCAACCACTGAGGCATATCCCCAGCCCTATTTTGTATTTTATTTAGAGACAGGGTCCCACTGAGTTGCTAAGCACCTCGCTTTGCTGAGGCTGGCTTTGAACTTGCAATCCTCCTGTCTCAGCCTCCCAAGCAGCTGAGATTACAGATGTGTACCCCTGCATCCAGCTGAAAATAACATTCCTTTGTCTTCTTAATTATACCTTTTAATATAGAGATAAGCAATGAACAAGATGAATGTCAAAAATGGAATACAAATATGCCTTTTTATGGCCTGAAAAATAATGACACTCTTTGGCTGAGGGAATTGCTCTCTTGCTCTAGAAAACTCACCACCAGCATGTCTTTCAATCTATTCTCCTAAGCTTGGACAACAATGAACAGACTGGACATGATTATATATCTAAAATCCACAGGGTTAGCACAGACCTGAATCTCAAAGTAACCAGAGAAAAATTAATGGAAATCAGATTAAAAAAGATATTAAAAAAAAGAACATCACTTCCATTAGGACCCAATTTCCCTTCCATATCACAGAAATGGGTTTAGGGAATATCAAAGAACACATCAAAAGCAATACTTTTTACCCATCCGCATTACAAACACTTTACCTTTAATGAGAGCCTGAAACTCTCTGTGCTTAACTGTCCCTCTCTGAAGATCAATTTTTAAGGTCATGAGGAGTACAAAGAGGAATTTGTGGTTTTCGTACAGGCCTCTGACGGAGTATGTAAAAACTTCGTATGTCAGGTACTCGATAATGTTGGTGATCCTCTTTTGAGGGAGTGGCGACTTCTCAGACCTGCAGTCCATTTCAAAAAATCAAAGAGGCAAAAATCAATTGCTGAAAGCAAAGAAATACAGATACAAAGAAATTGAAGTTACAGCTTTGGAGCCACTGGGGAAAAGGTGGGGAAGACTGACCTGGCCATGGACTGGTCAAAGAGCTTCAAGAACTGGGCCAGCGACGTCTGGTACATGATGTTGACCATGCTCATCTCCGTGATGAGGAAGTAGAGGATGCTGCCTCGGGTGGCCGCGGCCCGGAACTCCTCCTGCGCCGTGTTGATCTTGATCTCGGTTTCCGCAGCCACGTGCAGCTTTTCACTCACTTCAGCTGCTGTCTGCTTGGTGGTTCGGAGGACACCAATGAGAGATTCATCATCTACCAAGGAACCTAAAAGTCAAAGGAGGTAAACTGTAGATATGAGTTGGATCGGCTTCCAAGCAAGAGGCGTCGCTTCTGAAATCCCACTGCTCATTTCCACCTGGATTTCTCCAAAGTCCACAGGGTCCCAGGGGAGTAGAATCTTTAAGACGCCAAAATGTCAATTACCACCTGATGCCAGAGACCTGCCAAAGGCCTGTCCTGTACCCGGCTTACAAATCTGCAAAAGGCTAAAGACCCATTTGATAGGTTTTCAAATGTCTGAAGACAATAATGGCATCTCCAGGGATTTTAGCCATTCCCTATGTGACATGCTTTCCCTCCATCTGGGTGGCTTTTCACCAAGTGTCCCCAGAGTGTCTGTCCCACTTGTCTTGGGGTGTGAGCTGGGCAAAAGCTTGGTGTTACAGTTTGGATGTGAGGTGTCCCCCAAAAGCTCACGTGTGAGACAATGCAAGAAGGCTTGGACAAGACATGACTGGGTCACAGCCTTAACCTAATCAGTGGGTTAATTCCCTGATGGGATTAACTGGGTGATAACTGGAGGCAGGTGGGGTGTGGCTGGAGGAGGTGGTTTACTGGGGGGCATGGCTTTGGGGTATATATTTTATATCTAGTGAGGGGAGACTCTCTCTGCTTTATGATCACCATGTGAGCTGCTTCCCTCCACTACACTCTGCCATGATGTCCTGCCTCACCTCAAGCCCCAAGGAATGGAGCCCACTGTCTGTGGATTGAGACCTCTGAAACCTTGAGCCCCCAAATAAACTTTTCCTCCTAAAATTGTTCTGGTCCGATCTTTTAGTCACAGCAGCCAAAGAGCTGACTGAGACTCGTGGCAAGCTGACAGGTGAGCAGCACCCTCTCACCTCCCCCGGTTGAGCAGAACCGTCATTGTTACTGAGAACTCTGGTTTCTCTACATCTACAAGAAGAGACCGGGGGACAGTAGAAGTGTCTCGCCAGGAAGAGAAACCCTAATTTTATTTTTAGCTTCCCCTTCAACGTTGTTTTTAATAGAAATAACACGTGCTCGTGACCATGAGTTCAGTTTTAAGCTATGGAAAGATTCTTTGGATGTGCTCAACTCTTGGCCGGTACACAGGGCGGCGCTTGGGCCTGTCCTGGATTCTGGGAGGCAGGCGGGCACTGCAGACGTGCTGAGTTCCTCTGGCAGACAGGCCACATCTCAAGTGGAAATCCACACTTGGTTAATCTCACAGCAAAGACATCTGGATCTGGCACACTCTTCGCAGGACCAGGGAGCCACCTTTGGCTCTCCTTGCTAACACTTACCAAGAGACCAGCGACTTCACCAGCAGAAGCAGTGCCATGAAGGCAGACAGAAAGACTTTCCACTAAGCTCATCCTAAAGGTTAGGTTTGGGAAGTTAGGGGGTTTTTTGTTTTTTAATTTTAATTCAGGAATTAAAGTGATATTGGGAAGGATTCTTTATCAGACTGCTAAAAAATGGGGGAATTCAGGTTGTTGTGATTTGCCTACACAGAACTATATGATGTTTGTTGATTTCACTTTATTTGGATACAATTTTTCTTTTACTATATTGAACAGGGAGTACATCCTCAAATTGGGGTATGGTATGATGACTCTGACTGCCCAGAGGAGACCCTACCCTTGACTTCCAAGTGCAAAGTCAAGGTGAGTTGAAAAGCTTGGTAGCCAAGCTCCTTGGACACAAATGACATGTGTCATAACCTGTTGGAGCACTGCATTTTAAGACCAAATGAAAGAGTCAGTCTGAAAAAAAAAATAGATTAGCACATTAGTTTCTTTTGGGCAAGCAAATTAGCCTATTATGAGTTACCCAGCTCCACTGGGAGCCCTTATTTTTCTCAGGAGAGAGCAATTACATCAAGAAAACTGTGTTATTCCCAGATGCGCAGTCTCTAGTTGCTAATTCAAAAATCAGATTCTCTGCAGTCCTTCTTTAACATCTAGCTAGAAACCGCCTGGCTTGTTTTTGTATTGGTAACTCAACTTTTTCCTAATGTGTGCAATCATGAGAGCATTGAAGTGTATAAAAGAAATCCTCACTTAGGGTTTGTTATTTGATTACTTCTTAATAACACAATACCTTTTGTAGCACTTAATTTATAGAGGAGGTTATCTTCAAGTTCTTTCATCTTTCGCTTATTAAAAGTAACGTCCTCCAAAAGTTTAACCCTCTCAGACTCTAGCTCCTGTTATTAAAAAACAAAAAGATATCATCAGAACTGAAATTCCCAGTGATCATGGCAAATTCAACATATTAGTTTTTTGTTATTAATTTAAAATGTTTTAACCAAACTGCCTTTTGAAGGACAGAAGAAATTACTATCATTAGTCAAATCCGTCTGTATTTTGTTTCTCTAGATAATTTTTTTAAACTATGCCCACTAGCATTCAGATTCCACAGCCCTTAGACTGGCATGCAGGAGATAAGGGCTAAAACAATTTTACCCAATTACCCCCAGCCTCCTTGCCAGCTCGGTTTATTAACAGAATGTCCCATTCTCTTGGACCTGTTCCCACACTGCATCTGTGAGAAATGCTCATTTCATTTGCAGGAAGAAGAGGTAGAAACAAAGAGGCATTAATATCAAGAAACCACGGGGCTACTGAGGTCAAATATGAATTCTCAGCTTGAGATCTGACTACAGGCACACAGGACCTGACGTCGCACACTCAGCTGCCGACACAAATCCGTTTTCCATTGTATTTGCATCTCCTTCTACCAAAGGGATTACAGCGGTGTTGGAAGGTATCTTTTTCCTACATAAATAATATAACTTAGAAATTATATTTTGGAAAAATGTCAAACTTTTAGAAGTTTGCAAGACTAGTACAACAAATTCTCATATGTCCTTTACCTAGAGTCACCAAAATGACTCTAGGTAAAGGGTATATGTTGTTGGCTTTTCGCTCTGTCTATAAATCATATTGTTGTTGTTGTTGTTGTTGTTATTATTATTATTATTGTATCTTCTTGCTCATGTCATAACTCTTTGTTCCTAAAGATTTTAGCAAATCTCCTGAGAGCCAGGACAGTCTCTTACATAACCATAGCCCAGCATTAAAATCCAGGGAATATAACACTGATACATACTCCTAGTAAATACAGACTCTAAATTGAAACCATCTCAGTAATATCCTTCATGGCAATTTTTTTGTTTTGTTTTGTTTTTGTTTGTTTGTTCTTTCCTGCACTGTTTTAAACTACTTAAGAACATTTCTGGAAAAACTGCTTTGGAAATTCTACCACTTTCAGAAAGTCTTCCTGCACCAACCAGTCAATCAAAGGCCACGGCACAGCATCGATCTGTACATCTGTTATGGCCTGTGGCACAGTTTGCCTTTGAGGTTATTTTCCTCCAGAGTCTGTGCATCTACGAGGCAGGAACTGTCCGCACTCTTCCCATTAATTTTTGTGTTCTTGACAGCACTTATCGTGAATCTTTGCAGAGAAGGGACTCAACCCAATAGATATTTGTCAAATCGAGAGGCACTGAATTTAGTTTAACTCCTTTATTTTACCTCTGGGGAAGCTGAGAACCCAGAAATATGATATCATCCCAATATCACACACATGGCTAGTTACTGGAGGAGAAAGGGCTGATACCCTTGTCTTCCATAACCAAGACAAGGGTCACTGCCACCATTCTAGCAGGATTGTGGCTTTCCTTGGGGTGATGAGAGTATGGCTGCATTTGCAGGGGACTAATGAATCACTTTCATTCAAACAATCCTCCCCATGTGGCAGTGTATGAACGTGTGGACAAAACAAAATCACATTAGCTTCCTTTTCAGTATGGTATAGAAAAACAGGTGCTACCGCATAGTGGACACTTGCTAAGTTTTACAGCATGATCGATAAGGCTTCCCTGGGAGGCCTGGCAGGGTGGAAAGTGTATGTGCTGTTATAGGCTTAGTCCCTTATTCTCTCTGACTTCCATTTGTTCATCTGTGCAACTGATGTATCAGAGCAGGCTTGCTGGGGGTTGGCTGTCCTGCTCAGGATGCCCTCACTGTGCTGTGCTCTCCGCAAGGTTGGTGTGCACATCTTAGAATGGCTCTTGAAGAGGAAGCTAAGGCCTATAAGGAGTGGGGACCTTTAGACAGTGCAACCTCATGGGGGAGCTGGGCTAGAGTGAAATCATCTCAAAATAGTTCAACAGCCCCAGTGAGACCATGGAGGACTCCTTTCCGACAGCGGTTCTGAGAGGCAATTCAAGCAGTGAATTGGAGGGTCGGGGCTCTCTGCCTGGCTATGGAGGAGACACAGATGCCTTTTGGACAGCACCAGCCCCTGGTGTCTTGGAAATGAAAGTCACACAGCTCTCACAGCTGGGACTGTGCCCTTCTCTCTCCCCTGGACTGGCCACCTTTCAATGGCTGGTCCCCAAGGTGAGCAGCCTCTATTAACCAGGTAGGACTTGACATCATTTTACTCAAGAAGAAGAGTTGGCGTCATTTCTCTTTCCACTTCTGGGTGTATGGCCTGTGTTCCTCTCTTCCCTCTTCCCCGGGCCCTGCCATCCTCTCCTCTCGTTCTTTTTCTCACCTTCCCATTTTATGTCTCTCTGCTGTTATTATTCCTAACCTTGTCTTTTCCTTGGATCTTGAATACCAAAATTAATTATACTGAAGCAAATAGAAACTTTCTCATGTTTTATGCAAATATATTCAATATATGCAAATATATTTTGTGCAAATATTTTATGCATAAAATTTAATGTTTTCTGAGCATTATCTTAATAATTGGTTTAATCTTGTTTCTGTCTCTTAAAAAATCTTCTAATCCTAAGTTGTTCTTTGCTTCATTAGAACCCTCAGCCATACTTAATATCTCTGCTTTTGTGTAAATTTCATTTAATTAAAATAAAGGTATGGCTCCTTATATCATTAAATAATGGAGACCATAGTAATTCAAACTATCACAGTGGTATTTAGCAAGCCAGAGCAATAGGGCAATTTATTTTTCTCCAGGATTATGGTTTTCAGTAAATTTTTCATGTGAAATCAGGACAATCCATAAGGCTACAGATACGTAAGTCAATATACTCAAAGGTTTCCAATCAGAGATTTGTGTGTGTGTGTGTGTGTGTGTGTGTGTGTGTGTGTGTGTGTGTGTATGTATGTGGTTGGTGTTAAAGAAGAAATGAGTTACAGGATTTCTTCATAGAAATTGACACTGCCAAAGAAATATTTCTTCATGTTAACAAGGGTAAATATGGTTGTCTTCCATATATTTAGTAATTTCTCAATAGATTTTAAGCATTTATTATAATTTATTATAAGTAGAAGTTCTTTCCCTTGAGTGTGATTACCTGTTTCTCGGTTAGAATTACTCTCCTCAATAACTGATTCTCCAGTCCTTTCATGGTAACAGTGAAGTCAATCACTGATGTTTTAGCGTTGATCTCGGGGGTAAAGGCAGGGTTTGGTAATTTCGTGGTAATATACAGTTTGAATGAATCCATGACATCACACTCCTTATCACCCACTTTCACCTATATATATTCAAATATAAAAATAAGAACAGTTTAAGAGCAGGACAAGAGATTTGGGGTCAATTTAGGAAAGACTTTAGCAAAGATCAGGATTGTACAACTGGAATGAATTACGAAAGGAAGATGTGAAATTTTAATCACTGTTCTTAAATAATAAAGCCTATTCCATTTAGAACAATTTAGATCTGTGGACCTTCCTGAAGATACTTTAGCCATAATACCAGGCAAATGAGAAATTTATCCAAAACAAATGGTGGGTAAAGGAAAACTCAGATGCATCTAGGATTTGACTTGACATTTTCAGTATTTATTACTCTCATCAATTGTTCAAAGTACAGGAGATGCTATTTTCCCCCTGGCTGAGGAAATTATTTCCTACTATGGAACTTTGCTTCTTTTTGCATTCTATACTCATATCTCAAGAATATTTGACAATAGAAAGTTAACATAATGTGCAAAGGAAAAATGCCAACTCTTTTTTTCCAGAAAGAAAACATTTATCTTAAGTACTACTATTTGCAGTGTATTGAAAAACAACTGGGTTTTGCTATATAAAAAAATCAAGTGGATATTGGCACCATTTTTAAATGTCTTAAGTTTCAATTAATCCTCATCCTGCATATGATGGAAAACATTCTTAAGGCCACCATCACATCCTCAGGTTACCCTACCTTCAATACTGCAAATAAGAATCTAGGGTCTTTAAAAAGATCTTCAGGAATGGAGATTCTATATCCTCCTTTGGCATGTTAAACGAGGCATATGAAATAAATCAGATACAGAAAGACAATTACAGTGTGATTTCATCTATATGTGGAATCTAAACAAATCTGAATTCTTAGAAGTAGAGAATCCAACACTGGTTACCTGGGGCTGGAGGTAGGAAGGGAAGGTGTTAGTCAAAGGGTACAACTTTCATTTGTAAGATGAACAAGTTCTGGATATCTAAGAGACAGCATGCGTGGTGATGAGTGTGTTAATTAATTTGATTATGATAATCATTACATAATGTATAGGTATATCAAAATATCACATTGTACATTTTGAATATATAAGATCTTTATTTTATTTGTCAATTAAATTTTTTTAAATGCAGTTCAAAATTGTGGATGAGTCCACAATAGCCAAGTGAATCACTAAAATTTTATTCTTAGCTCCTTTATCTGGAAAAGAGAAATTCTATTTCTTAATCTCATAGGAGATGATGCTAAGTCTTCAGAACACTGAGTTTTATTCAATACACCCCATAAACTCTTGCAGGCTTAAGTATATATTGGATGCTCCATAAATTTTGCTGAATTAATTTTAAAAATATGGCATAGGAATGAATTCACATTATGAAGAAAAATTTTCTAAATAAATCTTTGTTTAATGAAAAAAATGCATTCTTTATGGTTCACTTATACTCAGGAAATAAAGTCATCCAAAGAGGAAAACACTCCACCAGAAATGTTGTTATTCATCAAGAAATAAAACCTACCCTAAAGGAAGAGAATGACGTCAATTAAAAAATAAACAGTTATATTGAAAACAATTCATGTTACCATCAACAATTGGGAACAGTATTCCATAGCTTCCAGCAAAGTCAATGAGTTTAGAAGAAAAGTTAATAAAAAGAAAAAAGAACTGAGCAATGTCTATAGGCTTTATGAAAATACTATTTTATCCAGGGAGGAGATTCAGATTTTCTTACATAAATATGCATATGGTTTGCAAAATCAGCTTTCTCAGAGTTGCTAAGAATACATGTAATTTTCCTATGCAACACTAGCACAATTATTAAAACCAGACAATGTGGTTCCCTAATGTTACTTTGTTTTATATACTATAAAAAAGGAATCAAAGCATCACATGGCACCCAATATTATATAGAGCTTTTATGTTTTTATGAGTTAAAAAATAAATTTAATTTTTTAAAAAGATCTACTTTAGCAATTTTGAAATGTGTAATACATTCTACCCCATATATACAATTATTATTTGTTAATTAGAAGTTAGGAAAAAAGAAATATAGAATAATAGCTATCACTGTGAAGGAAAAATAAAATAAGCACTTTATGCTTAAAAATAAAAAATAGATAAAAGGAAACACCAAATATCAGTTTGGAAATAATTTTTTTCCAGCGTATCAAATACTATCACCTGGAAGAAATTGCTTTTACTGCTATGCTCAAAAAGATAAGTAGATGTCACCATTGTTCTTTTCTTTCATTCTCTTTTACAAAAGCTCACCTTAAAAGTGGTGCCGGATTTAATGAAATTCTTTTCTAAGACATTATCCAAGGCTGGATCCAGCTCTTCACGAATGTCCTCGATGAGAAGGGGTCGACCCAAGGAAAGGCTGTCCTCCAAGTGTGTGCGGAAATATTTATGATTCAGAGATGTCACCTAGAAGTGGAGTTCATTAGCCTGTGAATGTTACAAAGAATGTGCCCATTCCTACATGGAAACCAAGAGATTTGTTGGGCTGGTGACTAGGAATTTGAAGGACAGTACAGGAAGCCTGCTTCTAAAAATAAAAGAAAGAAGCAAAAATTAATTTTCAAAAATTGGCAAGTCATGACTTTGAAAAAGCCCTGCAGGTGTAACAAAGTCTCTCTGATCAAAAGAGGAGATTCATGTTACATTCCTCATGTGGCATGTCAGAGCTCTGCTCCTGACAGACGGAAAAGAAGAACTCAAGAAGTGATCTTTTCAAACTTGCGTAGTTATAATCACTACAGAAAAGCAAAGTAACTCCCATATTACTGACATGTATTTATCTTCTCAGGACTCCTTCAAAATGAATAAGTGATAAAAAATTAAACATAAGAACGTTAGAAATGTCATTGATGAAACCAACGTCCACCCACGTAGTTTTTCTCCTAGTGGGAAAGACTAGGATACTCTTCAAAAAGTCAACCTAAAAGACTACAAATTCACTTTCTCTATCCTTTGATTTTTTGAGTTCAAAGCCAGCCTTGGCAACTTAGCGAAGTCCTGAACAACTCAGTGAGAACCTATCACTTAAAAAAAAAAAAAAAGTTTCCACTATCTTCCAATTGTGCCAAGCTGGGGACCAAGCTTTTAACATACAGGTCTTTGGGGGCCACTCCAGATCCAAAGTCTATAGCATCATCTCTGATAATTGGTTGCTAATTTACATTCTTGAGTTTATAACAGCAACTTGGGGCAGCAGCTCTGGTTAAATTCTCTTTTGTGCTCTCTCTTGATCTCTTCTCTCTCTCCATTCATTTCTCTGGGTCTATTGCTTTTGCCAATGTTGAATCCTTGCAGGATTCCTCATTTTCAGATCAATGTTTGTTTTTAGTTAAAAACAGACCCTTTGGGCTGGTTGATGCCTGCATCAGCTGCTTGGCTTTGAACTCTTGCTTCTGCTATGATCCCTCTCCTGCCTGTGAGGATTCCCCAGGGCTCCTCTGGATTCCCCTATCCTTACATTCTGTCCTCTCAGTTGAACTGTCCCCTTTATGCTACTGTAGGTGTGGACCCTAACACACAAGAAAGATCCACTGGGACAGGGAGTGGTTAGGAGAGCAGAGCTGACAGACATCAATTGCTATGAAAAAGAGAGAGGCGGGGGAGGTAGAAATGAGCAATGAGATAAGACTGCTTTTGTTCTGTTTTGATGAAAAAGGAAATAACATTTTAAAAAATCCTGCACGTAAAAGAAGTTGTTTCCCCCAATTGATAGTTTTCTTTATACAAATTATATGCTCTAAAGGTCTCACTATGCGTTGATTAAGGTAAATGAAGCTTAACAAAGAGCTGTTTTGTTTTGGTTTTTGGTTTTTGGTTTTTGTACTGGGGATTGAACCCAGGGGCACTTAACCACTGAACTCCATCCCTAGCCCTTTTTATTTTTTATTTTGACCTCACTAAGTTGCTGAGGCTGACCTCAAACTTGCAATCCTCCTGCCTCAGCCTCTCAAATAAATGGGATTAGGGGTGCATCACTGAACCCAGCTAAACAAAGAACTTTAAACAAAACAAAATAAGGTTCCAATAAGACTAAATTCACTGTTGTCTTGTTCTATCTCCCAGGAGATAAACTCTATTTTTGCAATTTCCTTCCCAAAGATAATAATTTTCTAATAGTTTATTTAGGGTTATATTTAACCATCTTCAGTATCTTCACAAACTTGAAATAATATCTTGAAGTTCCAATTTTAAGTTTAATTCACTGGATTTTCTTGTATAGAGGCACTATGGATAGCCACTCCAGAGCCTGTGTCATCTGCACAAATAAGGTGGCCAATGAAGTCCTCATGGAGACACTTGGTGAAGTCAGAGCAGGTCTGGAGGTGGCGCTGAAAGTTATCTTGGCAAAGCTGCCAAGATGGAGGGCAGCACTGGACACAAAACATGCTATGTTTTTCATTTCTCTGTGTTTGGGCACGTGGTTATCTACATACTTAGTAACTTGTGTTTTCTGAATAAGGAAAACATGGTTAACCTGCTTACATCCCAGCAGGAGATGGTTGTTGAAATAAGTAACTCTCAGGCACACTTCTGTTACATCCACAAGATGGTCTGGGGGCCCAGTACATCAGCAAAAACATGACCCAAAGGCTACCAATGAATGTAAGGCTGGAGTAGAGAGACCAAGCTATGATCAGGAAACGCAGTGGCATTCACAGCCAAATAACACTGGGGCACCATTTGAGCTAAAGATAATAAGATGAGCAGCGAGATCAGCATCCAGGGGAGTGAAGGGCAGTGGAGCCAAGGACTATTACAACTGGACCCAGGAAACTAGGTGCAGGGTTATGCAGGTGAACCCTGTAGGTCCACTCCTGGGAACGTGGTTCCCACAAAGCTCTGTGGAAACAGATGACACCACTTTGCTAAGCTTCTGCACGCACACACACACACACACACACACACACACTGCTTCCATTTACACTCCTTCGTCCATCCTGGGATTTCTCTGGGTCCTGGTGTTCTGGAGTATTCGTGAGGCGGGGGACCTGGGGTATGCTCCTGAGCATCAGGCAGTGTCCACTTGCCTGGAAAGCCCGGATCTCAGAAGTACTCTTCCAATATTTCACTATTAAATATGATGTTTGTTATAGGCTTTTGTAGAAACTCTTTATCTGATTAGAGAAGATCCCTGCTAATCTTAGTTTACCGACAGTTTTATCACAAATGAGTATTGAGGGTTTTTTTTTTCCCCACATTTATCAAGACAGACACATGATTTTCCTGATGTCTACACCCCTATGATGATGACACACTTTGATTAATCCACTTAAATTCAATAAATATTGGAATTCTTACTCTGTATAAAGAGCTATGCAGAAAATGTAAAGATGGGTAAAACCATAAACCTGACTAGCAAGAAGTTTATGGTATAACAGAAATAAAAGAGGTAAAGGTGAAAAGAACAATAATTGAAGACAGACTCTAAGTCCACAGCAGAAGTACAAACAAAACGTGGTGAGGATTTGGGACAGGCTGCACCTAGCTGGAGACCCAGAAAAGTCTTCAGGAAGATGGTGTTAGGTGGAGACCTTCAGTGACATTGAAGATTTTTATTCGAGCTATCAGTTAAATGGCCAGTGGGGTGGAGAAAGACATTCTGATGAAAAGAAACAGTGGAAGTAAAACTACATAGGTAGAAGGCTTAGAACTCTGGGGACAGTGGCTAGCAAACAAGGAATAGCTCATATCACTAGCTGAACTAAAAGACACGAGATCCCCAAGGAAGTTAGGAATGCAACCCTGTCCCCGTCAATCGTTACTTCAAATTAACCCTACATTAGACTCCAAAGCCCACGCTGGACTCAGGTATTCTATGTAGTACCAAGCACTTGAGCTAGGTTGGCAAGAATGGCCTCGTGTTGAGGAATCATTTTTCTATAAGCCCAAACCCAAGGTATGGGGGGAGGGGAAAAGCCACCATTGGCAAAAGCAACAGAGTCAGAGAAATGAATGGAGAGAGAGAGGAGATCAAGAGAGAGCACAAAAGAGAATTTAACCAGAGCTGCTGCCCCAAGTTGCTGTTAAAACTCAAGAATGTAAATTAGCAACCAATTATCAGAGATGATGCTATAGACTTTGGATCTGCTGTGGCCCCCAAAGTCCTATGTGTTAAAAGCTTGGTCCCCAGCTTGGCACAATTGGAAAATGTGGAAACTTTTTTTTTTTTTTAAGTGATAGGTTCTGAGTTGTTCAGGGCTTCGCTAAGTTGCCGAGGCTGGCTTTGAACTCATGATTGTATTGATTCAGCCTCCCAAGCCACTGGGATTTTATGTGTCACCACATCCAGCTTGGTGAAAACTTTTAAGAGGTAAGGTCTACTGGGAGGTCTTCCAGCCACTGGGGGTGTGTCCTTGATAGCGATATTGGGACCTCAACCCCTTCCTCTTCCTCTCTTTTACATCTGGTCATCAGGTGACCAGCTGTGCCACTATGATGTTCCGCCTCACCACAGGCTCAAAAGCAATGGTGCCAATTAATCATGAACTGAAACCCCCAAAACTGTGAGCCCAAATATTCTTGTCTTTTTATAAGATGATTATCTCAGATATTTATTATAGTAACAGAAAGCTAACTAACACAGATGGCAACTTTATGACTGGCAGAGTCTATTGAAATTTTGGGGAAACTTTATAATTTCCCATGCACCAAATGCTACATACCTGTAAATCATTTTCTTTTTCCTTTGATTTAATCCAAGTTTTGCCTTGAGTTTGTGGATCTATGAGAAGTGGATATCTGGTGGCCTTTGTCACAATAATGCCATTCTGAATTGAGAGATCATCTCCTGGTAGACCCTGAAGCCCCCACTCACCAATCTAAATAACAGGAAATGGATATGATCATTCCAAGGAGAACAAAAATGTCTTCATTAAATGAAAAGAAGGTTTTCATTTATAGTTATTAGTTCTATAATGCAAAAAAAAATTTAAAGAGAGAGAGAATTTTTTAATATTTATTTTTTAGTTTTTGGGGGACACAACATCTTTATTTTATTTTATGTGGTGCTGAGGATCGAACCCAGCACCCCGCTCGTGCCAGGCGAGTGTGCTACTGCTTGAGCCACATCCCCAGCCCGCAAAAAATTTTTAATTTGGACATTTGTTTTCTTTTGAGACTATGCAACTGGTAGCTAGAAAAAACAAACTTGTATGAACCCAATAATATTAACTTTAAAAAATGAATTTGTAACCTAATGAATCTTGAATGACCAAAACTAGATATATACTTTTATACTGCCTTTCCGTACTTTAGAGGAAACATTATAAACTTGAGTACCTACTCTATCTGATTTGGAATTAGAGAAGATAATGAATGTAAAGAGCTGTCAGAAGATATAAGCCCTAAGGAATAAGCCCCTGATATGTCTCCTTCCTGCCCTTTGGTTCTGCTCACATGGGGTGTGGTGCTTATATAGCTGGAGGGAAATTAGATGAGATGTGTTGGTAGGAGTTTATCAATGACACTTTTGTGAATATATCCTTCTCCAAATTTAGAGGGGGTTGCCAGTCTCTCTCCATGTCATCAATGAAATCACAAGAGATCCATCGAACCAACCAGCCTCTGCCCTCATTAAATTGCCCCAGGATTTCCAGCATGCAAAGTTAATAAAGACCATCCTGGCCCACCTTGCTTCCTCAGGGCCCAGTGCTTCTCCAACACAGAATCTATTCCCTCTAAGGATGAATTCAACATTGTTTGAATTGAAGATGATTATTTTTTAACTTTTAAATACAGATAACATGAAATTAATAGCATTGCATCCTCTAGGGAAGCAGCAACTGGAGAGAATATTTGCAAATCAGAAATGCAACTCATGAATACAAATTGCCTGGAAAGCATTTATTACCACTGGAGCTCTGCAAGTTATACTGAGAATGGAATCAAAACCCTAGCCAGGAGGGTCATTGAATAGGACACACTATTACTCAGTGATCCCAGAGCACGCTATGGTGTTACGCTATCGGACACTAAAATAGATGGCGAATTGATAAAAAGGTCAATGCCTGCGCTTATGGCCCAGATAATGTCTGCATTTGCCCAACACATTTGAAAGAGAGTGTGACTTCAGCGGAGCACTATGAATGATGAGAAGAGCTCAGTCCTGGTGAGCCTGCTGCTCACACCATCTTTTGGTTTACAGAGCACTGTCGATTTTAATCGAAAAGCAAATTTCTCAAAATGCTAAAGAAATCCTGTGCCACAAGGAAAATCTTCCTTTTCACTCCTAAGCATCTTCAAAGCAATTTTTCAATGGAACAGAGAAGGAAAAAATCAGGCAGGCCTCGATTCCTTATTAAGAAATAAAATGAGGCAGAAATTAAAACAGGATAAGGAAGGTACAACTTACAGTTGGAGGGTCCACCAACATTGAAATAAGATTCAGGTTTTCAGTGAAAGGAATTTTCCGTGATCTCAACTCTATCTCCCATTGTTCTTTAAGCAAATAGTTCCTAAATATCTGATTGAATGGACCAAGGTAGGACAGGAAGCCTGTGCACAGCAGAATGTCACCCACAAGTCTGTAAGAAAAAAAACACAAAAGGTCCCTCCCCAAAGTGAGTCACCTAATACATTTAAACTTTTTTTTCCCTTTTTTAATTGTTTTAATTATAGTTGGACACAATACTTTTATTTCATTTATTTTTTTATGTGGTGCTGAGGATCGAACCCAGGGCCTTGCACATGCTAGGCAAGAGCTCTCCACTGAGCCACATCCCCAGTCCACATTTAACCTTTTCCATTAGGTGGCTGGGAAAGCCACAGGGCAGTTTGGTTTTGTTATCAAGAGAGGGCCTTCTTTGCGCCTGCCAGGCATGGAGAGACCAGACAAAAAACAGGTGGGGGTGAGTGGGGCCACATTTTGGATGGTTCAGAAAACAAGAAAGTGGAGCCCCCCTACTGAAGCCACAGGTGCAAAGCCTCGGCTCCTGGTGGAAATCACCTTCTTGCTATTCCGTGTCATAGTCCTGCTTATCACCACACTTAAACTATTTTTGCTGCTTCTTATTTATTTGTTTCTTTTGCCATTTTCCTCCCCCTTTTCGTTCCCTCTCTTCAAGTTTTCTGAGGACCCCAGCAGACACCAGCACAAGAAACCTTTGCATTTAGAAAGCATCAGTGAGCCACACGTTCAAAATCACCAAAGACAAGAGTAGAGAACTGGACGGAGTATCCAGATTGTTCTGGCAAATCCAAACACATCAGTTGCGCCCACATTGCCAGACCACAACTGAGATTTCCAGTGTTTCATGGGATCTTCTCCATTCTCTACTAAGCGTGTGTGTGACTCCAGCTCTAAGCACTTCCTTAGATGGAGGGATTGAGAGGTGGACAAGTGGACGTGCAGGAGAAACTGACTTCCCCATGGAAATGGCTTTATGTTCTTTAATGTCACAAAGAGGGAGGTTTGGAGGGAAGACTGACTGAGAAGGAGGGCGATTATAACAGAAACCAAAATTCATACCTATTAATCTGAGCTTTGAACTCTCTACTTTGTTGGGTCCATCGGACTTTTTCTCCACTTAGCCCATCGATGAGAGTGGACGCTGCCTGCATCTTTTTCCGGCACATGTCCGCATCATTGAGCAGATCCTGCATCACAAGGGGAGAGCGTCTCAAAGAACTTTCTGAAGTGCTTGATCAAACAGCCACCACATTCACATAAAACTACATGGAGGAATTTCTGAATTTGCAAAATAAACTTAATCTCAAACTAACACAGTGACAGATCTTGACATACATTAAATTCTGATAATCCATTCTTGGCATGGTGATTTTAACTTTACAAAATTTCAAGAAAAGCAATTCTCTAAGAGAAAATCCAAATCATGATAATTAAAATAGTATTTCTAATAAATATGTTCAAGACAATAACATAGAAATGATAAACATTTGAAGAGGTAGATATATTTATTCACTTTTATTTAAACATGACATAATGTACACATGTATTAAAATGTCATATGGTACTCCATAAACATACAATTTCCATGTTTTTCATGTATCAGTTTTAAAATTCATTTAATCTAAGATAGAGTCAAATCAATAAAATATACCATCTTAAAGTCTTGGATTTAATAATAATCCTAAATTCTTTGCAGTTTACAAAGCATTTTCTCCCAGAAAAATCCCATGCAAGGGTCATGTGCTGTCACCAGCTTGAACCAGATTATAATAACTATAAAACTTTCAGAATATCTGTGAGCTGGTGTTAAATGTAGCCATTAGAAAAAATTGAATTATAAAAACTTATAGTGAAGCAAATTATATTAAAAGCAAAGGTAATAAATACTACAAACTCATCACTCTATTTACATTTTAATATCATCTATGCTCTTTAGGTTATTTTTTACTGTATCTACTTGGTGGACATAGTCTATAAGTGTCTGCTGTGCATTTTTTCCAAATCTCTGCCAGTGACTTCACCCTGGTAATTTTACATAGTGGCAAGAGAGATCACAGCATAGAAATCAGCAATTCAAGACCCCCACCTCCACTCCCACACTGCCAGCTCCTTACCCTAAAGGTCACATTAGGATCCCTCATTTTACAGATAAGTTAGGTTAAATGCTCCAAACTGAGCTCACAGAACACTGGTACGGAAGAGAAGACACAGAGACAAACCCGCAGAGATATACTCAAATGATCCTTTACAAAAGTTCCCAAAAAAATACATATTGGAGAAAAGACAGCCTTTTTAACAAATAGTGCTGGGAAACTGGTTATCCATATGTAGAAGAATGAGACCAGACCTTTATCTCTCACCCTGTGCAAAAGTCAACTCTAAATGGATCAAAAACCTAGTAGGAATTATCTAAAGCAAAATAAGCCAAATTCAGAAAGTCAGAAACTGTGCAACTCTTACATAGAAATGAAAGTTCAACACTTCAATATTCAGGCACAGGCAACAATTTCCTTACTAGGACCCCTAAAGTTAAGGAAATAATACCAAGACTTAATAAATGGGTTGGCATCAAATAAAAAGCTTCAACACCGCAAAGGAAACAATTAAGAATGTGAAGAGAAAACCTATAAATGGGAGAAAATCTTTGATAGCTACTCTTTGACAAAGAAATAACATATTTCCAGAATATATAAAGAACTCAAAAAGCTTAACACTAAAAACACAAGTAACTCAGGGGCTGGGGTTGTAGCTCAGTTATAGAGCACTTTCCTAGCATATGTGAGGCACTGGGTTCAAGCCTCAGCATTACATAAAAATAAATACATAAAATAAAGATATTGTGTCCATCTACAACTGAAAAAAAATTTAAAAACCAAATAACCCAATTAATAAATGGGCAAATGAACTAAACAGACACTTCTCAAAAGAAGAGCTACAAATGGCCAACACGTATATGAAAAAATGTTCAACATCGTTAGCGATTAGAGAAATGCAAATCAAAATCTACACTGAGATTTCATCTCACACCAGTCAAAATGGCAACCATCCATACAAACAACAATAAATGCTGGAGAGGATGTGGAAAAAAAATTAAACACTTTTACGCTGTTGGTGGGATTGTATATTAGTACAACCACTATGGAAATCAGTATGGAGGTTACTCCATACTAGGAATGGAACCACCATATAGGACCCAGCTATACCACTCCTCAGTATCTATCCTAAAGAATTCAGGTCATCTTACTACAGCGATACATGCATACCCATGTTTATAGCAGCACAATTCACAACAAACAAACAATGGAACCAGCCTAAGTATTCATAAGTCAATGAAGAAAATGTGGTACATATACACACAATGAAGTTTTATTCAGTCATAAACAATAAATTGTCATTTGCAAGAAATGGATGGAACTTGAGAACATTATGTAAAGCAAAATAAGCCAAACTCAGAAAGTCAAGGGTCATATGTGGAAGACAGAAAAAAGGGAAATAAAGGTGTAGTGGAATCTGGTAAAAACTGATGGGATATAGGCAGAGAAAAGGGAGCAAGGGCAAGGGAGAAGGGAAGGGAGAGGGGAAAAATTGGAGAATATTGGCAAATGACATGGCTATACGTGTGCCCATACAAATGTGAAAAAATCAAATCCCACCATTTTATGTACAGGTATAATGAGCTGGACTTTGAACCATTTTTTTTCCTAACTCCAAAATCAGTACTCTTTTTCTCATAGATTAATGATGATTTAAAAAAAAAAAAAAGAATTGTGGGTGCCAAAGATGCATACTAGGCTGAGATAGCCCCTAAATAAGGGCATTCCATGAAGAATTTTCTACATAAACATTTGCCTAGTTTCTAAATCCAGCACACACTTGGGTTAAGTTTCAGAACATCCTTTTGGTAATTTTGTTTGCTTGATCTCACCATTTTCTCATTCATGGCTGCGTCAAATTTTGCTTGCACTTTATCCAGCTCGCCTTGTTTCTCATCCAGCAGGGCCTGTGCCTTCCCTAACTCAATGTTAGCAACGGCTAAGCGGCCTTCCTGCTTGGCCAGGTTCGCCTTGAAAGGAAGAAGAGGGGGATCAGGTAGAGCTCATGATTTTGATTGGTAAAGGGTAACCTAAGTGACAGGATTTTTGCGGTAGAGAGTTCTTTGGAGGTCCTCTGCTTCAGTATTTGCAGCTGGGCAAGCAGAGCACTCTGGAGATATTTCATTAATCATTTTTCTTTCAATTATTGATGTTCAATAGAGAAATCAGGAAAAGTACAGCAACTCAGAAAAAAAACACGTGATTTTATTCAAAGATAACCTGTGAATATTGTATGAAGAAGTTGGTCAATGAAAATATTTTATAAAGCATGTGAAAATTTTGGAAAAAAAAGGGGAAACTAGTGTCATTTTGATAATTTCCCCATGTCCTTAAACATTTTTTTTCATGATATGGCTACAAGATAAACCACAATATGAATGTATCATATTTACTTAACCTTTTTCCTACTTTTATGTATTTCTCCCCCACCTCCATTTTTAATTCTTATAAATAATGCTTTTATAAACATTTTTAAGATACGTCAACATTTTGAATTGTTTGGTAAATTTCTTTGAAATAAAATTACTATGACAGCAGTTTCTCATTTTTTCCTAAGTCCAGCAGAATGGTAATTATACCGGGGATTGAACCGAGGGGCACTCAACCACTGAGCCATATCCCCAGCCCTTTTTATTTTTTATTTTATTTTGAGACAGGGCCTCACTAAATTGCTGAGGCTGGCTTTGAACTTGCCATCCTCCTGTCTCAGCCTCCTGAGCTGCTTGGATTATAGGCATGCACCTCCGCACCCCACAAATTTCTTACAAATTTAAAATAATTAATCAGTAATCTAGCCTAGAGCTTTTGGGGGGTAGATGTTCTTTGATAACTATCTCATTTTCTTTCTTGATGTTTATTTGATTTTAGCTGTTTTCCCAGACCCTTCATTTCCTTTAGATTGTCTAATGTTTTCACATGTCATTATGAATAATTTGCACTTTAATTACTGAAATCTACACATCTATGATTATGTGGATTTATCTTTTGATGTTTATTTGTTCTTGTGGTTTTCATCTTGATTAAATTTTCAGGAATATATCTCTTCTTTATTTTTGCAGGGCATCAGTTCTTAGATTTGCTCGTGAATTCTGCTTTTTCTTGTTTTAAAGTTGTTTTAATTCTTTTCTGGTTTCCTTAAATTTTGTGTGTATGTATGCTGGTTAGTGAGTGTGTACTTTACCTCTTCCATGGAATGTTTAGTTTATTTGATGCATTTAAGGGCTGAGAATGTACCATTTTGGTTATATTTCAATAGCTTTGGTACTTAGCTTGTTTAAATCATTCCCTAAATAGAAATGACTGACTTTTTTAAGTGTAAATTTTCCAATTTTGATTTTTCTAATGATGATTCTAATTTTTATAGGTTTTTTGCTTATAATCAGAGAGTGAGGCCCCAGGAATTTTTGGTTTGGGGGAATTTAATAAGGCCTTCTTGAATATGATCACTTTTTATAAATGTTTCTCAGGCACTAGAAATAATTTCACATTTTTTATACTGAAGAAAGTTCAATGTAGCTATTCAACATTAAAAAATAATATTATATAAAATATCTGCATAGCTATTCATTTATGCCCACTCAGGACTGGATCCATAATTTGAAGAGCCCAGTAAAAAATTGTAATGTAGGTGTCCTTGTTAAAAATTTATCAAGAATTTCAAGAGGACAAGAGTAAAGCATTAAAATGAGTCTGGACTCTTCTAGACACAGGCCTGGTTGCAGACACACCTGTGAGACCACCCCTAAGTCTACAGATCTTCCAAAGATTGATAGTGTGGTTCTGTGACCTCAAGTTACCTTATGATTTTTTGTTCATTCCAAGTTAAGATTCTAACAGATTGCTTTAAATATTTTGATGCTATTTTCTTTCTTTCAGAAAGCTTATTAAGTCTTTGCTGTGGATCATGATTTTTATCAATGACACTCTTGTGCCTTTTTTTCCTCGAATTCTACATTTTTAATACCATGTCTCTCCCTTAGATCTTTTTGTTTGCATGAATTGATTATACTTTCCCATTATTTCCCTTTGTTACAACTTTTTCATTTTTAATTAATTTTTTTTTCTCAGCATCACCTACACAGAGTAGATACTTCTGTTAAGACTTCCTATGAAGGACAGTCACCTCTGTCCACCTACCCATCCATTTTTCATTCCACAGAGCAACCACCCACAACTCTTAGCTCTATGGAGTGCAGGGGTTGAGTTCTTGCTTTGTGAGTCGTGGGTACCTGGGGGGGGGGCGTATTTTATAAATCCTTACTTTCCTAAGAAAGTCTTTCTGTTCCTTCAGACATGAAGGACAGCCTGGGTGGGTGTACATGAGGTGTGCGCATGTGCACACCACAGACCTCAGTTGCATCCTTAATACCTTATTGTTCCCTCATATATCAAGCACAGCTCTGCCTGTTACTGAATTCTTGGACCACAGCAATTTCCTCCTCGAAACTCTGCTTATGTTTTTCCATTAGTCATGAGTATTTAAGGTTGCCATGCTGATTTCTCTTCTTTTGTAAGGGACCTTTTAAATTCCATTTGACTGCTTATCTCTTAGATGGCATAGAAGTTTCTCTCTCTCTCTCTCTCTCTCTCTCTCTCTCTCTCTCTCTTTTAAATTTTGAAACATTTCTAGATGTTGACCCTAATTTTTGTAAGTTCCATTTGGAACAGAGTACTTGTCCTCAATCCCAGAACTTCATCTTCAAATTTTAAAGAAAGGGCAAGTTTTCTGTGATGCCAATTTGATTGTTAGTCCCAATAAGTCAATTTCCTGTTGAAGTTAACAAGTAGGTTTTGGTTTCTGGTCTGCATTGCCAAGAAACAAGTAACAGAAGCATAAAGAAGAGGACATAAGAGAAAAAGAAAAATTGGGTTGCAAGGACATCTATCTATATCAGCCCAACTGTGCTTGGTCTGCTAACAGCAGTGACTGATATTAATTAAATGTTGATTGGCTGGGAGAAGGAGGGAGATTTACCTTCAGAGGCAACACCTCCTTGTTGATGCCAAAGAATGTCACCATAGCAAGCGTCCAAGATAGCAGACCAGCCACATTTCCACAGACTTTTTTGGCACTTTCAAAAGAGTAATCATCCATACCAAAATATGGCAGTAGTAACTCAACAGTCTCTTCATTTATGGTGTCCTTGGGGAACTGTTGTAGGCTCCACAAGAATCCTGTCGCACTCATCAGCTGAAAAACAGATCCTCAGCCTGTAAGGTCTGGGAGAAGAGAATTCTTTCTTCCTGACTTAGTATGCACTTCTAAATGGGATTTTTTCAGTGATTCACTAAAACATACCAAATCAAGACTACTAGCAATGGTAAACCTAAATCTGCAAATTGCAAATTGTTTTTCAGCTTCCACAGTGAAAGAGTAAATAAGAAAAGTCATGTATATTTCCTGTTTGGTAAGAATGTCTGAACATTGCCAACCACACAGGACCCCTTTTGGAGATGGCTGAGTTGACACGAGGGCTGGGCCAACACTAGCCATTGGTTCTGGAACCATTTTGTAAAAAGAAGGCATTCAGCAAAATGAAACCCACTATTATGTATAATTATACTGCACCAATTAAAACATTTAAAAAAAGAATAACTTCATCTTCAAAACCTACCCCAACTTACATTTTGGGTGATGCAGTTTAAGATAAACAAGCTCTTCAACTTACAATGATCAATTGGGCCTGCTGGCTCGTCTGGTCTATATTGAGTGTCCTGGGCTGGGGACACCTGATGTGCCTCGCAGGATAGATAGATGTCAATTACCTTTAATGACTCTCCCCATGATGGCTTGCAGCAAGGTTTTTCTGGATCCATCGTAACAGGGTCAATTTTCTTTTGAAACAGTAACAGCACACAGTCCATAATTCTCATAATGAGATGTGGTGGTTTTGCAAGTTTCCGGACTGTGGCAATATCATTTGGTTTGATAGTCTGTATTTGGAATGAGAAATCAATATATTTTTTTGTTGAGTCATATTAATAGTCATCTAGAAATCCAATTGTTTTAAATTAGGTAGAAAACCTTTAAAAATATTTTCTTCCCCAATCCCTGACATTATCCCTTCAAGGGTTTGAATTCTAAGACTTTGTATAGTGGCTCTTTCATTGTTATTTTAGTATTTCAGTTTGTTTTTATTCCTTTCTTAACTGTTGCTCCTAAATACCGCATTTAAAATATTATTACTATTCATTGCCCACCATTCCAGACCTTTGCTAATGAGCCCCAATGATGTGTTATATTTAAACATCTTACATCTTCAAAACACAGAGATTTGATAGTATATGGATACTAAAAGAAGAGACAAAGCCCTGAATATCAGAAACCTCTTTATTTTTAAGGTTTCCCAGTATGAAAGGGGGAGTAATTATAAGGAAGACAAGAGAAATTGTTGTAGTATATGGTTAATACAAATATTTTTGAGGGCTGAGGCTATAGCTCAGGGCAGAGTACTTGCCTAGCACATGTGAAATACTAGGTTTGATCCTCAGCACCACATAAAAATAAACAAATGAAATAAAGGCATGCTGTCCTTCTACAACTACAAAAAATATTTTAAAAATATTTTTGAAGGTTTCTATTAGGTTTGGAATAAGACATTGCCTGACATTTGAGGCAAGAACGACTGAGAGACTCAAGAATCAATAAACATCCAGAGACTCATTCAGTTCAATGATCTCACTCATTTATATGTTATCCATGGGAACTACAAAAGGAGTGGGGCGGAGGATGTGTCCTGATCATTGTGAAGTTTTTACTAAATGATTATCATAGACTTATCCACTAATTTAACAGCTGCAGGAATTCTCTCCTATAAAACAAACAAACAAAAATAACCCTGGCTTTGTAATCTCCCAAGGAAGTCAGAGGAAATGTAATCACTCTCATGGAAGATTTCTGTCATGATAGAAGCCTGAGGATGATAGGAAAAGAGCCCAGAAGAAGAGCTAGAAATTTTCTGTAAGGAGTGAGGTCAGAGCCCAAATTTAAAGAATGACCCTTACTAGGCCATAAAGTTTAGGAAAAGCATTCCTGGCAGAGGAGAAGCACATTTAGCAGTAACAGATGATGATTCTTCCAGATGCCTGCAGGTATTTCTGTTCACTGGTCCATATTGTGGATGGGGACCAAATGACAAGAGATCACATTCAAGAAGGAGAAGGCACCATGTTGTCACAGCAGCAGAAGCACTAATATTTATTGAGCACTTTCTATGGGCCCCACAAATAATATTAATTACCTACAATGCTTACCTGAATCTTTCAAGGACCAACTGGGATTTACCATCCCCAGGGAAACCCAAGAAAAGTAAGCTTGCTCCAGACCATTTATCTAAGATGAGGCCAAAATAAGCAGCAAATACACATTAGCCTTTCCCCAAAGCAGAGTCCTCGTGGCTGCACGTGGCTGGCTCGGGAATTCATTCTAAGAGTCGGGGGGACCCCAAGAAGGGCTCAAAGAGGGGAATGACACAATCTGGAGGGGATGCTGGAGGAACTAAGAAGGCTCTCCGTGTAACCTGACTCCTCCTGCTATGGGTTAGGATACTGGTCTCCAGCTTTATTTCTCAATTCTCAGGGAAAGTTGTTATAGAATGAGAGTAATAGGTTGTAAGAAAGGACTCGAAAAAGTTTGAACTTAGAAAACTGAGACAATGGGAACATTTGCTTCCAGACTGAGAGATTACAAATCACATTAAGAATTCAGTTCATAGTGGGAAAGGGAGCGGAACATGGGAGGAATAGACGAACTGTAGATAGGGCCAAGGGGTTGGAGGGGAAAGGAAGGGGCATGGGGTTATAAATGATGGTGGAATGTGATGGACATTGTTATCCAAAATACAGGTATAAAGACACGAATTGTTGTGAATATACTTTGTATACAAACAGAGATATGAAAAATTGTGCTCTATATGTGTAATAAGAATTGTAATGCATTCTGCTGTCATATATTTAAAAAAAAAGAATTCAGTACGTTCAGTATTTGACTACAGAATCTCAGATGGCAAGGCAGCACCTGCTAGGACTCATTTGGGAGGGTGACAATGTGCTACTCACGTTTAGGGCAGCTTCTGCTTCTTCCAGCGCAGGTTTGGCGGCCTCAAGTTTGGACTCAGCAATTACTTTTTCACTATCAATTTCATCCACAATTTTCTGGGCTTTGTCTTTTACCTCTTGCACTTCATTTTTAACTTTGGCTGAAGCCTGAGCACTTATTGTGACTTCAGCTAACACCTGTTAAATTAAGGAAACATGAAGGTAAATAGAAACCTTTCAAGCCAAATTTAGAGATTTGCAAAGTGAGAGAATATTCAGTCAATGTAGCATAAAACATGAATAAGAATGAATTTATTCCTCATCTAAGTCATCTATATTTTAAGGTTTGTTAAAGTAATTCCTTTGAACAGTTTTGTGTATTCTTCCACTTCTAAGTTTCCTTCAACTTAAAATTAAATATATGTATACATGTGTATTACATATAATATAATCACATACATGTAATAAATGCATATATATTTAATTTTAATTATATATGTTACTACATATAGGTAACATATACATGCATACATGTGTTTACATGTGTATATATTACATGTGTGTGATTGTATTATATGTAATGTATATATATTTAATTTTATATTGCATAGGTATATGTACTTAATTTTTAATATTTTACATGTGTGTATATATTTAATTTTATATATACAGATATACATATATACATAAATGTATAAATAGATGTACACATGTATCTGTATATATGTATACAGATATATGTATATATATATATTTTTAATTTTTGATTTTTAAATTATAAATTATTCTTAAATTTATACATAGAATATGTCAATATAAATTTTAAGTTACATTCACAAATAAAGAGAAAACAGTATTTTCACTCTAAATTTCTAGATAATTAAAATAATTCAAGTAAGTATAATGGAACAAGGTCAGAAACCATATTAAGTCTCACGCAATAATGACAAAAACAGTTAATGTTCATTGAGTGCTTATCATATACCAGGGCTATGCAAGTCCCTCCCCTATGGTATGTCACTCATTTCAGTAACTGCTTAGGGTCAAGGCTTAGGTTTCTATACTGACTCTCAGTGGATGCTGAAAGCAGTTTGAGAGGTAGCTGTAGACAAGAGGAGCAGCCATATATATCACTGACACCCAGGAGGAGTTAACAACACTAACTCTTTCTCTTTGACACAAACTTTATATGAGACCTGGGCCATCCTAAAGCATGTAGGCATCTTGAAAGGAAGTCCAAATATAACCCATGGTCAATCAGAAATTCCCACAAGGAGATGGGAGGGAAAGAGGGAAAGAGAGAGAGAGAGAGAGAGAGAGAGAGAGAAGAAAGAATCATCTTAGACAAGGTTAAGGATATGACAGTTTAGATATGCTTGGGGACAAGTTAAACAAAAATACCTCTGCAAACACTATCTTATCAGAACTAATCTGTAAGTTTATACTTTAATTTTAATAACATTTTAAAATAATGCGTTTTAACACTAGAAAATATTTCTCATTGGTAGTGACAGGATAAATGCAAACTTACTTCATCTGCTTTTATGGAAGCCACAGCCAATTCCTTCTCCTTTACTGCAAGATCCTGAGAGAGTTTAGCAACGGATTCACTTGCCTCCATAAGTTTATCAAGACCTTTACAGACACAGACATATGTGCTCTGGATGAGTATATGTACATCCCTTTATCAAATATTTATTCAGTATTTACTATTTATAAGGCACTGTATATGTAATATCACAAACACAAGATAGTTAATTATGGACAAAAGCTATAAAATATACATATCTTAGGAACAACAATACTTCTGAGAGTTTCAACGGGGGAAATTAGCTGTGATTGAAGAATATCATCTATTTAATCCCTAGCACCACAAAAAAATGAAAGAAAAAAAACTAAAAAATGGATTTAAAAAGAGAAGAATATCATTTAGTTACAGTAGTGAGAAAATCACCATGTCATACTGAATAGGATCAATATAGCCACCAAAGTTATTTGACAAACTTAGATGATCCCTGGTTTTGTAATCTTCTGTAGCAATCATTTTTCCCTTTGTATCATGCAGCAGCTGAAGTGGCAAATGAGATAGAAAATACATTTTCTTTGCCATAAAAATGAAAATCATTGTAAAGCTTATATAACTGACTGGTTTTCAGTCCCCTGGAGCAAAGTAACTGGTTAACTGGATTTCTCTCATTGCAGTTGGGTTCTAGATAGTGCTGTGTGGGTAAAGGTCTAATATTCTGGTGTCTTGAGAGAGAACAAGCAGTCATTTGTATATTCTTTTCCAATTTGGAGGTGTAAATTCTTTCACTGTGGCCAATTTCAAGCTACCAAAAGTTTCTCAGTAGCTCATCATTACATAATTTTCAGATAGAATAGAAATAAATTTCCTGAAGAACATTAATTATAGTAAAATAGAGTAAAAATAAGAAGGAAGTAGGAAGTTTGGGGTACTTATTGTCTGCAGTTTTTTTGTTTCTTTGGTACCAGGGATTGAACCCAGGGGCTCTTAAACACTGAGCCACATCATTGGCCCTTTTTTATATTTTATTTAGAGACAGGGTCTGGTTGAGTTACTTAGTGCCTTACTAAGTTGCTGAGGCTAGCTGTGAACTTGCGATCCTGCCTCCACCCCCCAAGCTGCTGGGATTACGGGGTGCACCACCGGACCCAGCTTCCCTGTGTTTTTAATGTAATTCATTTGATTTTAAGTATGTATGACTTAAATTTTAATAAAGGCTATGTTTAACAAACCGAAATTCCTAAAATCTTACCAACTGGCCTTCAGGAGCAAGCTTCAGCACAGCACAGACTTTGAAGCTTCATCAGAAAAGCTGCGAGAAGCTGAGTCATGAGGAAACCCACAGGAAAGAATCTCTTTCCCAGTGTTTCTGTCATCACCATAAGATCACAGATATTGGAGCTCAGACTGCGTGACCAAGTTTTAGAGGTGCTTCCAATGGTGTGGGCCACATGCTTTCTAAACACACAATTGGACGCTCAGAAAACCATTGCTCAGGTAAATTGCCTCTCTTTGGATTTCTGTTTCTGCTTCACCTTTTTCTTTGTTAGAAATTTAGGAGACAAATTTTATGCAAATCAGATTGAAACCAAAGACTGAAATTGCAGTCAGGTCCCAAGAGCTGCCTACCCGGTGTCAGCTCCAGGCAATGGCTCAGGGATTATACGGACTTGTGTCCAACACGCTGAACCCAAAATTGAAACGCTAAGAGTAATGATTCCAGAGGAAAAAAAATAGACCATCTCCATTTACATTTTCTTCTGCCTAGAATTTCTTGACAGGTCAAAAGACCCCCAAGGGCAGCCCTTAAAATTAGATACGATTAACAGTCAAGTTAGCATTTTGTTTTCAAACACAACAATATCCAAACAACAAACTGTTGACATCACTATCAAACCAACCAAGGAAAAGACCGAGATTCTATTCCTCTTACTATGAGATTTGGAAAGTGACAAAACCCAAAATAATAAGGCCTGAGAAAAGGGGAGTGAGAAAGAAAGGTGTAAATTGAGAGCACTGGTCCTTTCCCAGTGCACTTTTTCCCGGTGAGAAAACAAACCCTGGGGAGGAGGTGTCCATCCAACCTAGAAAGGCAGTCTCTGGGAAGAGGCCAAAGCATTGATCCTTTCCTAAACAAATCCTTTCCAGATACCAACCACTGACCCCAAGGCTGTCATCCGGTCCAGTAAGATAAATCTCAGAAACTGAGCATGGACCCTAGTCTCCCTTTCATTTCGCCCAGTAAAACAGACCCTGAATTCCTGAGTGCCCAAGCTGACATGCTCATTAATGAAGTCACCTCTCAGGATAACTGCATAAGCCCAGTCCCTTTCTTTGTTCAGTGGCTCATTTTCCACAAGGAAAGTGGGTCCCTCAGAACCATGCTGCCAACATCAGAACCATGATTCCATTTGTGACTCAAAGAACGGAGCTGATTTGTGAAGTTTGCGTTCGTCCCCATCTTTCTGCGCTAACACTTACCAATATTCATACGTTCTGCTTGGTCATTGATAAATTTCACTTTGTCAGTGTAAATGTTTTTGTAGCCGTTTATGAATGAGAGATACGACTTGGGAGTCACATGAGCTCTTCGGCGGTATCTGAAAGTAGAATGTAAAGACGGACACCTCTGTCATTCTGCTGTACTCCCATAAAATGTCCACGCGACACTCGACCCTCTGTGAAATCTGTGATTGAGCAGAGTGGTTCCTTAGCAGGGAGGGCAGCAGCTGTGCAGGATGGAGGAGAGGTAGAAAGAGCTTTGCCGCTCTGATGTTTTGTCCCTGAGAGTCTCTGACTTGACCCTCATTTCCACTCTAGACTTCAGCTTCTACAGATGGAAACCCCAGAGAAGAATGTCTGCTGCACCCCTCCCTGAACTTTGGGAAGATCAAATCAAATAGCATATGTGAACATACTTTGGCAACTTTAAGGTTCTGGACAAATATTACCCAGTGGTTGAAATGAATTTCTGTGATTATTTTCATTCAACTGTTATTTGCTGCACACCTCTTGGCTACGAGATCTCAGCTGGGTGGATTTGCAAAAGCAAAACTGATCTCTCCCCTGATTCATTGAACTGGCCTTGAAATCAAGACAGCCATGCTGGATTCAAATGTTCAACTCAGTGTGGGCTTTACTACAGGAATTATATTTAACAGCAATAAACAAAAGAAATAGTTTTATGTAGAAGAAACTCAAGAACAGCTCCTCACATATAAAATTATTTTACTTTTTATATGAATTGTTGACCTTTGGAGATTTTGAATATTTTTAAAGTATTGTGGATTTGTTTGTTTGTTTGTTTAGGAACTATGGGCATATATATGACTATCATTAAAATATTTTATAAAACAGTCAAGATAAACTTCTATAATTTCAGAGAATATAAGAAATTGAAACATATGCCAAAAAAAAATCCCGAAACAAAGAAACAGATCTTTAGAGCTACATGAAAGTGAAAAGTTATCATCACAGATGATAGAGGCAGAAGGAGTTCAAGTTAAGCAGCAAGAAAATTTTCCCAGTGGTAAGAATTAATGCACATGCACTCACTAGGAGAATCTGGAATTATTTAAGAGGGGTAGTGTGGGTATGTTTTAAGTAAATGAAAGGGTCCTGGATAAACAAACTTTTTGAAGCAGGGACTTCCTTTAAAAAACCAATAAAAGTATTACCCAAACTCTATGCAGAAAGGTAGGCATAGCTTTTCTGGAAGGTTCTGTACCCCTCTCCCCCAACCATCCATTAACTCCAAGGGAGGAGCTCGCTGTTCTGGAATCTGTGTGGGTCCACCTTTGTTCACATCTGTTAATCTGACACAGCAACTATGATGCTTTGGGAGGAAAGCTATGTATTTTGAAAGGTTGACACCAACTTTCACACAACGAACACACCATCACTACTCTTTAGTGAGTGGTTTTCCTATAGTCGATTAAAATTCTTTTTCATAATTATTTGACATAAGAGCATCAGTAAGACTAAGTCATGCAAATACAAAATCTAAATGTTCCCTTAACATAAGGCAATAAAGAAACTTAAAAACAATGTACTTCTTTAATCAAAATAAATAATTCATTGGAATAAGAAACTAATTTTAAACAGTTCATAATGAATTAGTTAAGCCATTTTCAAAACAAAATTAAGCAAATGAAACAGAGAGATTCATTAAGCATCTGTTACTTGGAAGTCTGGAGGGCAAAGAGGTATTTATATGTGGGCACTGGTTAATTTTTAAATATCATTTATTTGCCATCTTTTAATACATAATCACTAGAAAATCAATGCAAGAAAACTCTAAATGCAGCTGGGACTTCATGCTCAATCAATAAGAAGAGCCTTTTACTGAGTGTGATGTTTAATTCCTCTTTGGGGGAAATTCTGTGGTTCCAACAGCTCCCACGCTTATGTAATATCACTTACCTTTGGAAATAACTTTCACAGCTCTCTGAAACCATGTCATGAAAGAGGCCCATTGTTTCTACAACTTGTTTTTTAATTTCACCAGAGCAGACGATATTATAGTCCAAAAGGAAGTAGGAGGCCACAGCAATCAGGGCCTCCTTGGGCCAGCGACTGAACCAGTCCATGGTGCAACCCGATATCAAGCCGGGGAATTTCAAGGAACGGGCGCGGAACTTCTCACCCACCTGAAGAGGGCAAAGTCAAAAAGCATGAGAAACGCAGAGAGATTCTCGGTCAGCTAGAGAGAGTTGGAAACATGCTGAGCCCAAGCGTGACATCGAAAACTACAAAAACAAACCCTTCCCGGGCTGCAAGGGCAGATGAACTTAGCATTCAGATGAAGGGAGGTGGTGCGCTCCACTCTCCCTGCTCTGGGACTATATTTGCACTTTAGGATTCCATTCCAGGAACAGCCTTCTAGAGAAAACTGGGAGAGAGAGGACAAGGACAGCGAAGGGCCTGGACCCTGGGATGAGTGCAAAAGGCTATTGGATCAGATGCTTGCTCTAAGAAGGAAACTACTTAGGGATCCTGCAAAAACTTCCTCCAAATATCTGAAAAACTTTATGGGAGAGAGGGACTGGGTTCATTTTGCAGGGTAAAATCAGAAGCAGAGGAGAAACGTATAGAGAGACTAAATTCAATTGATTGTAGAGAAGAGCTCCGGCAATCAGACTATCTAAAAATGAAGCAGGCAACCCTGTAGATTAGTGAGACCTCACAGAGCTGTCCAGTAGAACTTGGTGTGACAATGGAAATGTCCTATGTATGTCATTTCCAGTTTGGTAGCCACTAGTCACATGTGGTCATTGTGTACTAGAAATGGGGCTAATGGGACTGAGGACATGAAGTTTTATTTTTTTACACAATTTTAATGAATAAAAACTTAAATAGACAAAATGATTGATGGCTACTGTACTGGGCAGCACAGTGAAGTAGAGATATTCAAACCTACGTCAGTGCTTCCTAGACAGTATGTCTATTATGCAGGGATAGCTGGAGATTTGGAGATTGTGTCATCAAATTCCTTACAATTAAAATAATGTCTCTTGGTAATTAACGAAAATTGGAAGCTATGCAATAATTTCTAATAATGTGACTATTTTAAACAATCACGCTGGTAATGAGATGTTGATCAATGGAGATTGGTGGCAAAAGTATTCATTTTTAATTCAGTGAAACAAATGTTAATTTCTGAGCAAATATCTCATCAGAGAAGATAGACGGTATAGGCACACTTAAATAAGTAACTCATACAGAGAAGAAAAATAGACGAAAACTCACTGGAGAGAAGCAGAGAACAACATGCAAGTTCTTCCTGGATCTGGAAATGAAGTACTCATACAGATTATCAAAGGTAGGAGGGTGGCGGGGCAGCTCCCGTTTCATCACAGATATTAGTCCTTGGGTGATTTCATCCATCTCATCCCGTGCAAACAAATTGGAGATCTTTGTGGAGCAGATAAGAAAACATTCCATATTTTTAATTTTTTTTTTTTTGCATTCCGTATTTTAAGAGTTCCCCATACTGCCAAAGTTTGGTCCTTCCCCACCCCCACATCATCGTTTTTCATATTTTCTTTCTGCATCCAAATACCTGTTTGGCCAGATATTACCAAGGCATCTTTTTATTAATAAGAGCAAATTGTTTCCCTGTGTGTAAATGGATGTCATCAAAAAACCATGATGTGGTTCAGTGGTAAAGCACCCTGGTACCAAAACCAAAACCAACCAAACAAATAAAAAACCATGTCCTCCAACAAGCTGATCAACTCCTTAAAATGTTCAGTGGTCCAGTGATTAGTCAGTCTTCTGAAATCTGGCTCCAAGATATTTAACCAGCTCTTGCACCATTAAGCACGAGTATCATCACCACTGTGCAGGGCAGAGTTAAAGGTGGTGTGCTTGCGGGGCTGGCCCTTGGCTGGTCTCTCAGAACTTGACTTTGGGAATGCCTCCTCCATTACTAATTGGCAAGACTGTTCCACTGTGCCTGGACTGTGAATGCAAACACTGGGATGTAAACTCCTGCTTTCCTTCTGGGAGTCTGGAACTTTGGCATGCACGGTTAGCCAGGAAGTGACTACACGACCAGCTCTTAGTGAAGCCATTGGACCCTGGGTCTCTCACAGGCTCCCCCAAGCAGAAACACAGTAAATGTGTTCCTTAACTTCATCCTGGGGACAGCACATCCCGTATGGCCCTCCTGGAGGCAGCACAGGACGCCTGCCCATAGATTCCTCCTGACCCCACATGATGTCTTTTTCCTTACTGGTCAAGCTCTGCATTCTTGCTGTGCTGCTGTGACAAATCTTAGCTATGAGTGGAACTACATGCCGAGTGCCGTGAGTCCTTCTAACGAAGTTTCAAGGCCACGAGTGGTCACAGAAATGCTGACACAAGTGGTATCAGAAGCAAACACCCCCCTCCAGATAACAGAACTCTTTGAACCGTTCAATACTAGTAAATAGATGGATAGCTACATCTCCTAAAATAAATGAGAGGATCAAACTGAAGATTAAAGAGACAAGTGAAGAACCATACTTAAAATAGAACAAATTCTACAAAAAAAAAAAAAAAATCTTGTGGTAGGCAGAGTTCATTTTGCACAAACTACAGCAAATTGACTAAATCTCATTTCTCAAGAATGTGTGATAAATGGCCCCACTTCTTTATGAAGGGTTGCTGCTTTTCCTACATAAATATAATTCACATTTTTTAACAATAGGAGCTTTTTCTCTACACCTGAGACCTACCTCCCCTGAAGATAGCAAGTTGTTAAGGTATTCTAGAAATGCCTCATCTTTTATATCATTGTCAGTAAAGATGAAGGTAATTCCTTTTCCATCAGCACCAGCAACTTTGTACAAAGCTTTTAAGTCATCTGTTAGATTATTGACATTGTAAGACCTAAAAATAGAAGTGGTAGGAAATTAAAATTAAATATATTGTGTATGTGTGTATGTATGTATGTGAGTGTAGCCATAATTTATCTCAAAACCAAAATCCTAAGTGGGTTGTAGTTCTAAATGTGAAAGTGGTAAGTTTTATTTGTAAATGTGAAGGAAATCATAGGAGAATCTCTTTGTGACCTTGGGGTAAACAATGGTTCTTCAACAACACAAAGAACATGAAACATGAAGGCAAAAATTTTGATAAATTTTCATTGAAAGTGAGATCCACTAAGGGAGTAAAAAAGCAATGATTTGGAGAAGATATTTGCAATATGCACTCTTACAAAGGAATTATACCCAAAATACATAAAGCATGTCTAACAATCAATAAGAGAAAAAAAATCACTGACCATTTTTTTTATGTTTTCTCTGATATGCAGATACTATTTCACAATAAAGTGGAGCTAGAGGCTAGGGATGAATAGAGGTACTTTGGATTAGACAGAGTGGAGTGAAGGGAGGGTAGTGGACAGCGGGTAGGAAGGAGAGTAGAATGAATAGGACATTATTACCCTACGTGCACATATGATTACATGACCAGAGACTCTACACCATATACAACCAGAAGAATGAGAAGTTATACTCCATTTATATATGAAGTATCAACATGCATTCTACTGCCATGTATAACTAATTAGAACAAATAAAAAAGAAAAAGAAAAAAACCAATTTTTAAAAATGAGCAAATGGCTTAAACAGGCATTTCATAAAAAAGATTATCCAAATGGCCAACAAGAGATGAAAAAGTGATACACACTAGTAATCATTTGGGAAATGCCAAACTGAAACCACACACCAGAATTTCTAATATGAAAAAGATACACAATGCCAAGGGTGAGTAAGGATGTGGAGCAATGGAAACCTATGCAAACTGTTGATGGAAATGTAAACTGGTACAACCACTTTGGAAAACTCCTTTGCAGATTTTTATGGTTTGGATATAAGATGTTCCCCCAAAGCTCTTATATCAATGCAGGAATATTCAGAGGTGAAATGATTAGATTGTGAGAGAGGTCATCTATCAACTTATCTTAGTCTGAATGGATGGACTGGGTGATACCTGGAGGCACGTGGGGCATAGCTGGAGGAGGTATGTCACTGGGGGTGGGCCCTGGAAAGATACATCTTCCCTGTGGTTCCCTTCCCCTGTTTCCTGGCTGCCATGCATGGAGCAGGGATCCTCCACTGTGCCCTTCCACCATGATGGCTGCCTCACTGTGGACCCAGAGCAATGGAGTTGGCCCACCATGGACTAAAGCTCTGAAATCATGAGCCAAATAAACTTTTCCTCCTTTGTCCTTGTCAGGCATTTTGGTCACAGCAATGAAAAGCTGACTAACACAGAGATCCTAAAGCTGAATATATGCATAATCTAGATCCAGCTATATTACCCGTAGGTGTATGCTTACACGTGTATAAGAACACTCATAGCAGCTCCATCTGTCAAAAACCAAATATTATAAACTGTGTAATGGATAAAAGGAAAGTGGTGATTCGGGATAAAGTAGAAGATTACATATATTAACAAGAATGAACAAACCATGGCTACATACAGCATCATGGATAAATCTCACATAGTATAAGAATAGCAATGGGTAGTAAAGGAGCAAATCCTGTATGACCCAAAAGTTCAAAATCAGGCAAAACTAACCATCGAGATCATCCTTGGGGTGGTAATCACTGAAAGACAAAGGAATGTTTCCGGGTACAAGGATTATTATATTTCTTTGTCTGTAGGCTGGCTAGGTGTCCTTTGTGACACCCATGATTTGTATATGTTCCCTTGTATAGATAATACTTAACTAAAAGCATAATTTAAAAATAACTTCTGTGGGCTGGGTGAGGCTCAGCGGTAGAGCGCTCGCCTAGCACATGCGAGGCCCTGGGTTCGATCCTCAGCACCACATAAAAATAAATAAATAAATAAAGGTATTATGTCCATCTATAACTAAAAAATAAATATATAAAAATGACTTCTGCATTTTTTAAAAATATTAGACATTTAACTCCATAGAAGTTAACCAGTGAGGGCTGGAGCTGTGGCTCAGTGGTAGCACACTTGCCTGGCATGTGTGAAGCACTAAGTTGGATTCTCAGCATCATGTATAAATAAATAAAATAAAGGTCTATCAACAACTTAAAAAAATTAAGAAAAAGAATATTTTTTAAAAAAAGGAAAGAAATTAACTAGTGAGGGCTGGGGCTGTAGCTCAGTGGCAGAGCACTTGCCTAGCGTGTGTGAGGCACTGGGTTCCATCCTTTGCACCACATAAAAATAAACAAATAAAATAAAGGTATGCTGTCCTTACACAACTACAAATTTTTTTTTAAAAGAAATTAACTACTGAAAACCATAGTCAATTTTTTTGCTTTACCCTACCTGGTTAATGTTATCTGGAATATTTGATATCCAGCTATAAAAGAGGCCAATCTTGAAAGACTTTGTTTTCCTGAACCACCAACACCTACCAACAATGCATTTCCACATGAAGTTCGAATTACACGTGAAATCTGTTTTGAAATTTTAAAATATATATATTAGAAACAAAGGATGCAAATATTTACATTCTCTTGCACTGTAGGGCTCCAACATTTGATTTGTTTCTAGACTACATTAGATTTTTTTCCTTATAACAGAAAAAAATTATTAAAAAATCCCTTTGGAATCTTGTTTTGAATTTCATTTTAAAACAATCTTACCATCTTGGAATTGTAAAAATTAAAGTTTCATGTTTATTTATCCAACTCAAATTCTTTCTTTGCCCATCTATTTGCATCATGAAAAAACAGGACAAATGGTTTTACTCTCTTCTATTTGCCAACTCTTCTGGGTGTGTGTTTGTAATTTTATTATTTTTAGACTCCATGGATGATGAAGTTGCTCTTCCCAATCTTTAGAAGATGTGAAAAGTCTGATGTACTGAATCTTGTGGACACCTGTGTCTACAACCAATACTGCCTCTATCAGATCTCTGCCAACTATACATTTAAAAAAGCACCAACTTCTACCTACAGTGGAGGTAGAGTCATGTTTGTAGAAAAAGATTTAGAGGCAGTCTTCAGTCTTGTGTTGCTTTCTATAATTGACTCCCTTAATGAGGATTAGAATCAAATGGTGGTTCAAATCTCACATGGGCCATTGGAAGACATTGCTAAAAGGCTGTCATTTATGTTAATATCACTTTTTAAGAGTCTAGGTTGGATCACTAAATCCATTAGTGTCATTAAAATCATGTTTTTTTCAATGCACATTTTTCAGGTGGCAGATCACTAATGGCCCATTGGTATCTATTCCTATAATAGATCTGGAAACATGCTAATCCCTTCTGTGATGCTGCTCTAGAACAGGCTCTCAGGCCTCCAAGGGGGTGGATGCATGAATGTGGAAGCAACCTTAGCACACATGGGATTTCACCAGCTCTGACTCCTCTTGATCAACTTTCCCCGCTCCATGACATCGCTTCTTGGAAGAACTCCTTTTCCATTAACCAATTCCCTCATGGGTCCTGCACACCTGCCTCACTCCTTCCCAATCCGTCTATTCATAATCCGTAGGCACTTTGTCGCACCTCGTCTTTTCCTCCATGGTGAACAAGATTCCCCTGGTATCACCAAAGAATTCAAGGAGGGACTATTTCTTCCCAGGTTCTCCGGCTTCCTCTTTTGGAAGGTAAAGCTCTTTGACTCGGGCTGCCCAAAGCTCCAAACACAAAAACCATGAATCTGCCCTTAAAAACAGCTGCTGATTCAAACACGGAGTTTCTTATTCAGACTCAGTTTCACTGACCCAACCTTTGTATACCCGTCCATATCCTACCTTATAAATTTATCCTCCTAATAAGTTTACCTATGAAATGTGCTAAGCTTTGACACCACCTAATCATATCAGGAAATAATCCACAGCTAGAACCTTAATTAGATGAGTCATTGCATCTTTAAAAAACACCAGGTCAAGAGAAGTTCCTCTAATGATTTCGTTGAACTGCCTCTGGTAAAACTGCAGCTTCTCAGCCAGAAATTCATATGATGGTATCTATAGGTGGGGAGAGAGAGAAAATCGTAATTAAGATACACATATTTTTAAAGTCATAATTATAAAGACACTCAAAAGTAGTTATTTATTTTTTATATTTAAACTTATTTTTATTGGTACATAATTGTATATAATAGTAGAATTCATTATGTCATATTTGTACAGGCACTTAAAATAATTTGATCAATTTCATTCCCCAGTACCTACCTTTTCTTTCCCCTCCTCCCTCTCCCTGATCATAGCTCTGCTCTACTGATCTCCTTCTATTATTATTTTTTAATTCTTTTTTATTAATTAATTCATTTATTTTACAGTAGGATGCATTTTGACATATAATATACAAAGGAGCATAACTTCCCATTCCTCTGGCTGTTCATGGTTCAGAGTCACTCCACTAGTGTAATCATACATGTCAAAAGTAATTATTTTTTTAAAAAATTTAAACTTTGTGGACATCCAAGGATTGGCCACTTGTTAGTCTACTTTTAATTATTTTCATGTTCAGAGGCCTGAGACCTAACCAAATTAGTTGGTTTCCAGTATGAAATTATTTCTGACGTTTCCCTTCAAGAGACATAGCACCAGCTAATTAACAATGGAATATAGCATAAATTGTCTCATTGTATCTGTCTTTTAATACTGTTTATTACCTTTAAAATATATACTTTTACACAAGTCTTTGATATTCCAAAGTAAAAACTCACCCACTTTTTCAAATTATTCCTTCCAGTTGACTTCTTTGCTCTATAATGTACTTCAGAATTACTTTGTTAAGTGACCTCGTTTTGTTTTGTTTTGAAATCCCTTTGGAATCTTGTTTTGAGTTCCATTAAAAATACACACACACATACACACACACACACATATATATATATATGAAGAATGACATATGTTGTGTTTTCCATTTAGTCAAGTTTTATTCTTGGAATTGTTGCTGTTGAATTAAAAAAAAAAAAAGACTTTCAAGTTATATTTTCTACCCCGTAATTGTTGGCAAGGGCTGGCAAACTTTCTGTAAGGGGCAGGATGATAAATATCTTAGGCTTTGCAGCCCATGCAATCTCTACTGCGACCACTCCACTCTGCCTTCACAGGGCAAAAGCAGCCCCAGGTCATATATGAACAAATGGGTATGGCTGTGTGCCAATAAAACTTCATTTAGGAATACCAAACTTTGAATTCCATGTAGTTTTCATGTGTCACACAATATTATTCTTCTTTTGATTTTTTTTCCTAACCATTGAAAAGTATAAAAACTCCTCTTAGCTCACAAGCCTAATAAAAACAGGCAGCTGGCAAGACTGGCTAATTAGCCAACCCCTGTTGGAGCACAGTTATCAAGTTTCATATTTATGTAACACTCGATCAACTAACTGAATTCTTACTAGTTAAAACACATTCAAAATCTTCTTGGATTATATAATTAGATAATCCTGTCATCTGCCAATAATTTGGGTTTTCTTCCCTACCTGGTAGTAATGTCTATTTTTAACTATTAATTTTAAATATTATTAATTTAACATCTATTTTAATTGTGTTGCATTATTGAGATGTTCAAAGCAATATTAATTAAAGTGTTGATAATAAGCACAGTTGTCTTACATTTGGCTTTGTAAGATTGTTTCTAGATTTCTTTGAAAGAAACTTTTAGTTGGTGCATACCAATCCCTGCACATCGATTATTTAGAAGTTACAGTAATTCAATGGTGGATTTAGGTACAGAGGGAAATAACCAGTGAGATGAGTGATCCAAAAACTCTTTTAAGAGATGGAAATTTGTTCAGTGGATTAGACAAAGGGAAATGAAGGGAAGGGAGTGGGGATAAGAATAGGAAAGACAGTGGATGAATCTCACATAGCTTTCCTAGGTTCAAATATGAATTTACCACAGTAAACTCCACATCATGTTCAACCAAAATAATGGGATCCTATTAGAATAAGTTATACTCTGTGTATGTATAATATGCCAAAATATGCTGTCATGCATATCTAAAAAGAACAAATAAAAAATTTGAAAAATTTTAAAAGAGATGTAAATTTTAAAAAGAGAGCAAGATGGAAATGAATACCAATTCATAGATTTTGGGTACTTCAAATACAGTGTCTTCAGGCTCATCGCCGGTTGGTTCAGGCATGTCACGAAGAAAATCTACAAAGTATGGTTCAGGCAAAATAGATGATGCCGCTTCGGGGCTAATATTTTCTTCAACAGCACGAATAAGTTGTACGTTGAACCAATGTTCATCTTCAGGATTTATAAATCTGAAAGGAAAATGTACTAGTAAGAATAAAAAAATGTGAAAGCATCTTATCAAGGTGAATGTAGTCTCAGCCTCCCTCCACCTGCTCGCAGGCCCAATTCTGCACCTTCCTCACATCAAGACAGGGAAACACCATGTCCCACATTTGGACAAGAAGGACACAACTCCATTAAGACAATTACTGCTTATAGGAAACACAGATGAATCACTCAGGTGACATCTGTGGATCCTAAAATTGGAGTGCAGACAAGATGGTCAGTGGCAGGTGAGTGTCCTCTTTCTGGGTTAGGGGACACACATTGCATAAAGGTCCTTTTCAAACTCACAGTATCACAGAGGAAGAAAGGAAGAAGGGGAGCTAGCATTTGACAAGCACCACCCCTGCAGGAGACACTGTGGTACACCCTTCAACTTTGTGAGACTGGCATTATCACTCACATATTGAAGATGAGGAGACGGAGGCTCAAAGATGACTGAAACCAGATTTCACCAGGCAAAACCTACATGGAGCTCACCACATGACGAGAGTGTGCTGCTGAGTTTTATCAACACTCTGATGATGTGGTGATGTATAAAGATGTCCTGTTGCAGTACCAAACTCACAAATTGGCAGAGCATTTTATTTAAGGTGACCCCAGGTAGAAAAGGACATCAATGCCTTATAAAAGACATTGAGACGGGAGGCACTATTCAGCTGATCTGAGTAGATAAATACAAGAATTATTGTGCTCACATAAACATCTCAGGTTGCACATTTGAACTCAAGTGCTGAGCCTAGCACGGTGGTGCACGCCTGTAATCCCAGCAGTAGGGAGGCTGAGGTAGGAGGATCACAACTTCAAAGCCAGCCTCAGCAAAAGTGAGGACCTAAGCAACTCAGTGAGACTAAATAAAATACAAAATAGGGCTGGGAATGTGGCTCAGTGGTCGAGTGCCCCTGAGTTCAATCCCTGGTACAATAAAAAAAAAAAAAATTTAACTCAAGGGGCTGTAATAGTCACCTGTCTGCAATTACTCTGTTGCACTCGTGTTTGAAAAGTGACATGAGAACAGTCATTGAGTTACACTCCTCAGCTTTTATTGTTAACATTCCTTGCCAAATCCTGGAAAGATCTCGGAGATTAAAGATATAATGAAATTTAGAAGGAGTTGGCAGCATCTTCGCCTAGTGGAAAAAAAATTAATATTCTCAATTAGTTTTCAGACACTAAAAGTAGAACTGTTTTGGGAACTATTTCTATCTCACAAATCCTATTTTAGATAAAATAGGCTGAGCAAATAAATCAAGTTCATATTTTTGTCACAGCAATGACAGGCAAAACCACACCATAAATAAACCAGCGGAATTTAAAAGATCATCCAGCCCTTCAACAGGATGGATTCAAAATAATGCACTGGATGCTGATTCCAAAGCCTTGTTCTCCCACTGTTAGTCAGCTTTGAGACGTTCATTTTCCCCTGAATTCTTAAGAACTATGTGAGCTGTGGGAAAAATCACCTCTAATCATGGTTAATCTTACTCATGTATATATATGGAAATATATCATAACCAAATAACTGAACACCAGCTGGTCATCTTGCAGGTAAAAATAATCAATGTGCACTTCCAAAGTCAATAATGACTGTCTTCCATATCCTGCTTTGATTAAAGTTCTCAATGCATTCGGATTTCCATACATATGTTTCTGTATCATAACCTGGATTTTGCTGTGGGTACCCAATTCAATCAATATCCCTCCTATACTCAGATTGCTATAATCAGTTGACAGGCAAGACGGACATGCACCTGTTAGAGGTGGTTTTCTGTTTTTAGTGTGCAAGCACAGATAGAGTATTCAGCTAATTTATTTGCTGTTTGTACCAACTTCTAGGATATAAAAAAACAAAGCTATAACAACAACACATTCTTGCCCAGAGAGGTGCCAGTGAAGGGGCGCACTGGAGGCTTGCCGTGTGCGAAGGTCATAATTGATATCATCACCATCGTCTTTGAAAGTAAAAACCACCACCATTCGGGTGACACAAAGCAAACTCCCCACACCATTAATGCAGGAAAGCAAATGCTCTCTGCAGTACCTGTTCATAGAATAACCCCTTTCTATACTGAGAAAGTGCTCTATTGAGTTCATAGAGTAATTTTTGCAGGCTAATTCACAGTACCAGTTAAAACAGCAGGAGGCTCAGCAAGATGAAAAAGGGTTATTTTATCTATCACCTTTCAATTTCCCTCTTTGCTCAGTTCCACTGTAAGATAAAATATTCATTCTACCCCCTAAAATATAAAACACACATTTATACTATAAATATGTAAAAAATACCCAGAGGGGTAAGGTTGTATAGATGCCGCTTGCTTATTTATTTATTTATTTACTTATTTAGCATGGTGAGACTGTAGCTAGAGTGGCTGCTATTGGCAAGTGAAGTCATCTATAAAAAGAACTTGTTTTGTATGTTTTTTAAAGCTCCTTTCTTTCCCTCTTCTCTTTATTTATAAATCTGCTTTTTTCTTTCGCTTCACTATCTCTTTGGTTTCTGGTGGGTATTTTTTTTTTTTTTTTTTTTTTTTTGATACCAGGGATTGAACCCAGGAGCGCTTAACCACCAAGTCACTCCCCAGCCCTTTTATGTATTTTATTTAGAAATAGGGTCTGGCTGAGTCGCTTAGAGCCTTGCTGAGTTGCTTAGAGCCTTGCTGAGTTGCTGAGGCTCCTGCCTCAGCCTCCCCAGCTGCTGGGATTACAGGCTTGGGCCACCATGCCCTGGCTCCCCTTCAGTTTTCTTGTCTCCTTTTCTCCCCTGCTTCTGCTTTCAAGCTATATAAAGTAAGAGAAAGGTGGGGAGCTGTGCAAGGCAAGAACAGATCCAAAGAGTACTCTGTGAAGATGGAAGATGCGAAGCAAAGACACAAAGCTGCTTATTTGGGGGAGCTGAAGGGAGAAAGATTCACTCTGAACGAAGACCCCCACAGCACAGTTAACAGAACAGCTAAGTCCTCCACCATCAATAAAGATTCCATTCTAGTGAGGGGCCTGGCAATACACAGGAGATGGAAACATTCATAAAAAATAGATAATAATGATAAAAGCAATGGTTAAATTTTAAAAAGTTGGTCCAGGAGACCAATAATGACTGGCGGGAGACGCAGGCAGCAAAACACTGAATAAAGTCCCTCTGAAGGTAAGAATGACTAGAACGAGCAAGACAAAGAATAAGGATTCAGCCATGCGAGAACCCTGGAGAGGTCAAGGACCATGGGAAGAGTGGTAGGGGAGGAGAGCTAAGCAGAGGCCAGCTCAGATGAGCCAATTATTATTTTTTTTTTAATAAGAGCATGACATTTATTTTTAAAATAAATTGAGAATTATGCTAGGTACATACATAGGAGAAGAGCCATGTAAGCAAAAGCTTTAAAAAATCAAAACATTGATAAAAAAGTAGAAAGTTAAAAATTATCTCTAACTCTATTATTCAATGATAACCGTTATCTACATTTTGATATATATAAATAGTCTACTTTTAAAAATTGTATGTACATGTTTTCTTTTTTTTTTTTTAATTTTTTATTGTTGGCTGTTCAAAACNTTTGTTTTTTGAAACCAGCGATTGAACCCAGGGGCACTTAACCACCAAGCCACATCCCCGGCCCTTTTTGTTAGAGACAGGACCTTACTGAGTGTCCTAGGGCCTCAGTAAATTGCTGAGGCTGGGTTTGAACTCAAGATCTTCCTGCCTCAGCCTCCCAAGTTGCTACAATCACAGGCGTGCACCACCACGCCTGGCTCCGATTTACTTTTGCAAAATATAATTCTAGGACAGTGTAAAGAACAGACTCAAAGGGGCAAGAAGAAGGCACAGAAGCTGGTTAGGAACCTCCTGCAGGTCCAGAGCATGGGCAAGGGAAGTGTCTCTCAGATGTCCTGGTGCAACGGGGAGGAGCATGTGGCTTTGGGATATATTTCAATGGAGAGGCCACTGAGATTTGCTAATGAAGAGAATGTAGGCAGCAAGACAGACAAACCAAGGATGGTGCCCCCTGTTTCAGCGTGAGAAGCAGGACACCCGATGTTGCTGTTAACTAAGAGGCAAAAATCCAAAGGATGATCCTTTTAATGTGAGTTAGAAATCAGTCCAGAGCCAACCAGAGAGGCCTAGGGTGGAGGTGCTGAGTTTGAAGTCATCAGCATGGAGATGGTGTTAAAAGCCCTGGAGCTGGATGAGACCATCTAAGGAAAGATGCAGACAGAGGAGACCCCTCCACACCCCCCAAAGTGAGACCAGGAACATTTAAGGATCCAGAGACAAGAAGAGGTAGCTGGTGAGATAGGAGGAAGAACAAGAGTATGGGGACCCTGTGAAGCCAAGGGAAGGAAGTATTTTAGAGGATCATTTACATCCAAAGCTCCTAACAAGCCAAATATGAAGAAGAAGAAAATTGAACTTGGCAAGATGGAGGTCTTTGGGGACCTTGATTCAAACAGTGGGAATGAAAGCTTGTGCAAAATGGGTTCAAGTGGTAGTGAGCAGTGAGGAAGTGGAGCCAGGAAACCTGATGACAAAGGACACTGATGCAGAGACAGTGGGAAGGCCCAAGCTCTTCAGAAAACTATGCATATAAGCACATTCAATTGAAAAAATGGCCTTGTGGAAAAGAAAATCATCTCAGACACTCACAGACCCTGGCATTCACTTTTCAGTTTTTTTAGAAGAAGAGAACAGCATGTGCAAAGGCCCTGTGTGAACAAAGAACAGGGCCCAGTATCAGGATCTGATCGCTGAAGGAGACTGAGTGGAAGGGCATTTCACAGGAAACACCCAACTCCTTTTCTGATCCTTCTGTATCCAGAACTCCCCCAGGCCACCCAGGAATCTGAAAGCATGACTGACTCCAGGTTTTCACATCTGTCTGATGTGTTCAACTGGCTTCATGAACACATAACAAACTAAAACAACAATTGCTTATACCAATTTTTGGGCAAATATACTAACCTCATTTTTTTAAATCTCAAACCTGCACTTATTGGTCTTTTTGTGGGTACTGCCTTTGGTTACCTGGTAACACAGACTTGCCAAGATTTCCATAGGGCACTGACTTGTGGATTAAAAACTTGCCTATTTCATCAAGAACACTTCCATTCACTTAGTAACACAAGATGCATCTCCAAGAAATGCACAGGCTAGACTACAAGTCTTAGGCAGCTGAGAATATCTTGAAATGCAGGTATCAAATACAAATCAGAGCGACAGGTGGAAAAGCAGCATTCTTGTTTTGGCAAAATTCTACTTTATCTGGGATGTCGTGTGTGGCTTATAGTGATGTTTTGCTCATAGGAAAAGTATCATTCAGGTTAGAACACTTGCCACCCGGAAGGAAAAGGGGTCATTCATTAATTAATGTGAGCAGCTAATTTGTCTTTCCTAGAAGATCTGACTTAAAAAAAAAAAAAAAAACTATGGATAAGGAAGCATCCTATACCTTAGTCCACTGCCACAACACTCTGCCCGCTGAGACCAACTGTATGATCATCTCACATATTTCAGGTCTGAACTTTCTACAAGGATCAAAGTATCCACAGCCAATAATTCCTGAAAAATAAACAAGATTGAAGATACGAGTTTGCAAAAAGATGACAAGGTACATGTTTATCCCAGTGAATAAATCATTACAAGATGGACTTAGCTGGGGATGTTAAGGATTTCTCCCACGGGACCCGCTACGACAGAACCAGCAGTGGCCCGGCCATGCTTAGTGATGAGCATATTGTCTGCATTAACTCATTCCATCCTCCCAACACCCCATGAGAAAGGATATGAGGCAGATATTATGAGGAGGAGGAGGAGGAGCATCCCCACAAGCCTAGCAACTTTCTTACAGGACCCAGCTTGAACGCTGGCCATTCTGAGGTGTGAACCCAGACAGGCTGGCTCCGGAGTCTGTGAATCAGCATTAAGCCGAGAGCTTGAAAAAGCTCACTGATGACTCCCACATCTTAGACAGGAGACGGAGCCCAGACAGGAAAAGGAAATCATTTAAGGTCACATGGGTTGGTTGTTGACTGAGCTGAAATTAGGACCCAGATCTCCTGATTGGCAGTCAGTCAACACTCTACTCTGGCCCACGCTGGGCTCCTAGCCATTCCTAAGGAACACCCAGCTCGGTGACAGTCTCCTGACATCATCACCCTGGGGAAGGAGTAACCTGCGGGTTTGTAGACTATTCTTAAAGACTCAAAATGCCTTTGGTTTGGACTGCAAAAAGAGACTTGCTTCACTTCTCTCCAGTGAGTGTGGGTGGTAAGGTGTTCAGGTTTTCAGAGGAATACGAACATGGGTAACATATTCAGAGATATAGAACAGGCTTATGAAGGGCAGTGAGTCCTAAAGCAACTGGATCTCATTCACATCGATGGAGGAAGAGTTGTCTTCAAGAGACACAAATTTTCCCTCCAAGGTCACGGTTGGTTGTTCTAGATGCCCATAAGACCTTTTTGCTTCCTGAAATACTATATTCTAGATATCTACCTTCCTGTAGGACAGGTGCATAATAAGAAGCATAGAATTTGGAATCAGAAAACAGGGGCGAGCACACACTTCTGCCGTGCACTAGCCCAAAGGCTCTGGCAGGACGGTTACTTAACTCCTCTGAGCCTCACCACACCATTAGTCTTTGCCACAAGTTTATTTATGCAATTTTACTGGCAATACATATTTGGGTTATTTCAAGGTTTTACTGTCATGAACACCACCTTTCCATGAGCATTCCTGTATACGTTTTCTGGCGTAGAGAGCAAAATCAACCCCACAAGGATAGAGAACCTAAATACCGAAGGCAAAACAATATAATGTTTGGAAAAAAGAAAAATCCAAGGGAATCTCTGTGGTGCCTGGGTAGGAAAGGGCTTCTTAAAGGAGATTCGAAAAGCATGCATGGGATGTGCATGTTCTTCTTCACCAGTAACAATGCCAATTGTCATCCAAAGGGCTGTGACCCTCTGCACCTCCACCGCAGGGGATGGGAGTTCCAGTTGACTTCACAGTCTCATCAACACTTGATTTTGTCAGAATTTCTCAATGCAGCAAATCTAGTGGGTAAAAAATGGCATTTCAAGTCTGTCTGTTTCCATATGTGATGGTTAGCCACCTCTGCATTTGTTTATCGGCCACTTTAGCTGCCTCTCTTCCAAGGGTCTCGGGCTGTGCACATTTTGACATTAGGTTGTTGGCTTCCCTGATTGTTTCATACAATTTCTCTAAATATTCAGAATACTAATTTTTTTGTTATTGTATGTGTTAAAAATTATTTTGTTACACTTTGAGGTTTGTATTTTCATTCTTTGAAGGGCACTGTTCAAATGAATAGAAGCTCTTCAGTTTAGCTCTTCAGTTTAAAAATTTTTACTTTTGTTCCTTTGTTTTTGCACTCAGCCTATTTAAGAAGTCCTTTCCTATCATTCCTACCCCCAGCCTCTCTTCTCTTCCTTCACTTCACTCTGTCTAATCCAAAGTACCTCTATTCTTCCCTAGTCCCCGCCTCCCCCCTTATTGAGGATTAGCATCTGTATCAGAAAAAAACATTCAGCCTTTGGTTGTTTGAGGATTGGCTTATTTTGCTTAGCATGATATTCTCCAGCTCCATCCATTTACCAGCAAATGCCATAATTTCATTCTTCTTTAAGGCTGAGTAATATTCCATTGTGTATATACACCACAATTTCTTTATCCATTCATCTGTTGCAGGGCACCTAGATTGGTTTCATAGTTTAGCTATTGTGAATTGAGCTGCTATAATCATTTATGTGGCTGTGTCACTGTAGTATGCTGATTTTAAGTCCTTTGGATATAAACTGAAGAGTGAGATAGCTGGGTCAAATGGTGGTTCCATTCCAAGTTTTCTGAGGAATCTCCATACTGTGTTCCATAGTGGTTGCTCCAATTTGCAGTCCCACCAGGATTGAATCAGACGTTTTTACCTTAGATGCACATATGATTACATGACCAGTGTAACTCTACACCATGTACAACCAGAAGAATGAGAAATTGTACACCTGTGTATGATATGTCAAAATGCATTCTAGTGTCATGTATAACTAATTAGAACAAATTTTTAAAATGCAAAAGAAAAAAAGAAGCCCTTTCCTGCTTAGAAGTCATACAGATATTTCCCTGTATTTTTTTTTCCAAACACTTTATAGCTTTGCCTTGAGGTCCTTAATAAATCCACGAGCATCTGATTTTGTGGTTCGTGTGAGGCAGGGAGTCCAATTTCAATTACTAACTTTTCCAGTACTGCTTATGGAAAGTTTTCTCTTCCTCTTCAGGTCTGCAGTACTTGCTCTGTGAAGTCTATGTATGAGTCTGTTCTTTTGCAGGTACATAAAGTTTGATAGTACAATTTATGTGTGCCTAAACTTGGTGTCAAAAAAAAATCTTATTTTCATTAACATATCAAAATGCTACCTTTGTTTTGACATGCTATTATTAACTTGGGATGGGTGTGGATATAGTGTCATTCATTCACCCCAATTTTCCCATTAGCCATGTCAAGAAAACAAAAACACAAAGCTCCCCTTACCTCCAGTGTCAAACCTCCCACAGGCTATTTCTAAATATCTCTGGGTCTTAGACTAGGCTACAGACATGAGCCATCTTCTTAATACTGAATCCCTCTTTCCTGGTATTTAGCTTTCCATTTCAGAAACGTAAACCCTATTTTAAACAGAGTCTCCTTAGCTCTTCACATTTTGCATGGTTTATATCAATTACTCAATGTAGTAAAAAACCAAACACCAAAAATATTCATACCAAAAATTTTGTCTATTGAATTATTTGAAGGCAACGTGCAGTTAAACACAGTGAATTGTCTTTTTAAGCGCTGTGGAATGTCATTTCGACCACCTCCGGGGTGAATCATGGCGGCTATGAGCTGCACATCAACAATAGTAGTGAAGTCTCCAGGCTTATCCAAGCTGTACATCCCTTCCATTTCCATCATCTGTCGTACAATCTCATTAGTTATCTGAAATTTCACACAGTAATATTTTTGAAACATATCATGTTCCTCCATAGCTCCTATGAAATAGTACAGATGAGATCAGCAGAAAACACCCAACTCTGACCAAGGAAGTGTTTGTGATTGTCAATGATCATCTTCAAGGCAATTTGGCTTAAATGACCCACCCAGAAACCTACACCCAGGAACCCTACCCCAGCAGTCAAACATGTCTGGTGCAAGTCCAGGGTGCCCTTCACCACACAAGTAAAAGTTTCCAAATAAATTTAGATGGGTGGTTATTAGATATTTGGTACAATCACCAATGTATTAGAGTTTCGAATTTTACTATAGACACCTTTCACATGCAACATCCAGCATCAAAATACTTCAGATCAGTATGTAGGATGGTCTCCTCCCTGAGCTTTCAAAATATTATTTAATGAGTGTTTGGGGTTGGGGTTTTATGTGCTCATCTTATCGTCTCTGCAGCTTCTGACACTGCAACACTTCCTCTTTCTTGTTCATTTTTCCATTCTTGGTTTCAAAGGCATGACTTCTGGGCTGCTTCCCAGGCTATGCTTTACCCGCCCATCCCTCATGTGTGATTGTTCTCCAAGGTTCTGCCCTTGCCCTCTTCTCTTCTTGCTATCCCAGGGGACATCATCTCGACACTACATGCCAAAGAATCTCAATGCTGTAACTCTAGCTTCAGAGTCCCTTCTAAGCTCCACACCCGTGCACCCAAATTCTTGCTGGGCATTTCCAAATGGACGGCACACCAGCACCTCAAATATAATACTTTCATCCAACCAACATTTAATGAATGACTACTGTGTGCCAGCTTCTCACGTAGCCTAGACAAAAATCCTTGTCCATGGAGCACACATTCTCCTTATGGGAGACAAAATATACAAATGTATGCTTATATATAAACAAAATGGAGTACTGTAAGCCTTTGAAAAAAAATAAAGCAGAGAAATGCAGCAGGAGGTTCTCCAGGGTATTGGGGAATATGAAGAGCAGGGAAGTCTTCACCTCCCGTGACATAAAAGCCTACATCCAAAGGAGATGAGAAAGCAATCCATTCAGATACCCAGGGGAAGAGCGTTCCAGGCAGAGAGAGATGAGCAAAGGCAGAGAAGCCGAGTGACATACCAGGCACATACAGGATCAGTAAATGTGGCTGGGGCGGAGTTCTGGGGAGGTGACATCAAACAGCATAGGGTCTTTGGATTATGGTAAGGATTTGGGCACTTACAACTACAAGTCTCAGAGGATTCTGAACAGAGGAGTGTGTCATGATCTGACTCATGTTTTAACTGGTTGTGTATGTGAGAACAGGTGGAGGGGGCAAGGGACACAAGGAACACATTGAGTGGTGTCTAAGGTGAATGGGGTTAAAGAGCAGGACAGGACCAACCCTGGTGGACTTTGGTAGATGGTGTTGGTGAGGCAGTGTATGTCGGTGGGATGCCACCAGGAGTGTGCCCAGTGCTCGCAACGCTGGTGAGGTCTTCTAATAGGGAGTGACTCAAAGCAATAGATGACTACAGCTAGGACTGAGGTATGTGGCAGAGTAAGTAAATAAATAGGTCTGTTTGTTGTTGTTGTTGTTGTTGTTTTAAACATTGCATAGTCCTCAGAGAGAGAGAGAGAGAGAGAGAGAGAGAGAGTGCAGAGAGGTCAGAGCAAGGATGAAATCTCAGGGAAAGGAAGAAGCAAGAGAAGGCCCAGAAAGGACACTGGAACCAGGTCGCCAAAGAGACAGGAGGGAGTCATCGTAGAAGAGTACACAGGGATTTCAAGAAAGGAGAGTCCAAAAAGTCTGAGAATTGCTACTAGACTTAAGAACACACAGGTTATTGACATATCTAAAAATACCCATTAGGCTTCATCTGTGTGAGATACTTTAGACATACCTGATCTCCCCACTCATTAATCACAGGCATGTTAATATCATCAATAAACACAGTCATTTTTCTCCCTCCTGGTGGCCCATACGTGCTTCCCATTCGCTTATCCACGTAGCTTTCAATCGTTCTCTAGAGAAAAGGAAATGGTTTGTCTAATGCATTAGGTCGTACTCCATGTTTCTAAAAAACATGAACATCTTTTCAGAATAGGATACAATTTATTATGCATTTAATAAATGTAAATAATGCTGGGCACAGATGGTGCACACCTGTAATCCCAGCCAACAGGGAGGCTGAGGCAGGAGGATCAAAAGTTCAAGCACAGACTCAGCAACTTTGCAAGGCCCTTAGAAACTTAGTGAGACCCTGTCTCAAAATAAAAAAAATAAAAAAGGCCTGGCGATGTGGCTCAGTGGCAAAGCACTCCTGGGTTAAATCCCCAGTACCAAAACATAACAAAATAAGTGTAGATATAATTATTAAAATACATGCTGCTGAATTTTCATAAACAAGTGTTGGGGAATGTTAATCAGGACTTTATACGAAAATAAATATGCTCCAAAGTTCAGCTTCAGCCTTGGCATTAGGCCAAAACATGTTATCTGAATTTGGCTTCAACTTTAGCCACAAGAAGGCCAGCTAGGGGCTGGAGTTGTGGCTCAGTGGTAGCGTGCTTGCCTGGTACATGTGAGGCACTGGGTTCAATCCTCAGCACCACATAAAAATAAAACAAAGGTATTGTATCCATCTATAACTAAGAAAAAAAAATTTTTAAATAGAAGGCCAACTAGCTGAAGGCTGACTGCAGCCTTATTTCATTCTCTCTTATTTTTTCTCTCTCTATATATGATATACATAGATATAGCCCCAGTTAGCTCTCTCTCTCTACATACATATATACATATATACAGATCACACACAGTTTATTGTAAGCAATACTTAAAATTTTTAAATGTTTACTGCAGCAACAAATGATGGGGGGCTTACCTGAAACATAATTGGTTCTGTGGCTGATGAAAAGTTGAGACTTTTGGAAAGATGTACTTCGGGATCATATTTTTTCAAATAGGCCTTGATCATTACCGTTTTTGCAGTTCCCTGCTCTCCCGTGAGCAAAACAGCCTGCAGTCAGGAGGTAACCATGGTGAGAGGAAATGTTTAAGTTTCAAATGTCTTAAGGTTCTACTGGCTACTCTTGCTTCCTATAATTGGATGCAGTGACTTTCTAATTGCTATTTGGAATCACACCTCCATCAAAATAACTCCTAGTTGAATTAAAGATTTAAATATAAAATGCATAGAGTCCTGTAAAAGTGCTGGAAGAGAATGAGTCATTATTCCTAAGCATGGGAGTGTGGACCAGACTTAGAACAGACAGTCCACTTTCCAGCAAGCTGGGGGTCAGCAGCTCAGAGGATGCTGAGTTGCAGAGTGCCCTAGGACATTCATCTGTCAAAAATGCTTCCCTGCATTGACACTACCTCCAGGCCCTTGTCTTGGAATTCAATTCTTCTGTCTGTAGCCTGTGAAAAGAGTTGGGCTTTTTTGTGACCATCTAAGACCCTGTTATACTTACTTTATGCTGTTTTGCAATGGTGTCCATCAAAAAATTTGTTCTAACATTGTCAACATTTGGAACCAAAATTGATGAATAGTCTGGAATACTGTCAGTTGGGTAATAGTATGGAAGAACTTTCTTGTTCCAGTGCTCCCAATCGCCTACATGGTAAGTAAAATTTCATCTTCAGGAAAATGCATTCTTCAAATATTGTGTCAGAATACAAAAATATAAGTGCTATAAATGATAAGTTGGATCATATAAACATTTAAAACACTTTCCTAAAATACATTACTGTATCTGCCCTTTCATTCAATGGTGACTTATATCTCCTTTTTTATTCAATATCTCTGCAAAGCAATTTATTAATTTCATTGATCTTTTCAAAGAACTATCTTTTTGGTTTCATTGATTTTTTTGCCTATTGTTCTATTTTCTATCTCATTGATTTCTGTTTTAATTACTGTTGTTGCTTTCTTCTGCTTACTTTGGATGTAATTGAAACCCTTATTCTTTCGTAATATAGACATGAAGTGCTATAAAGTCTCCCTACTGATAAATAGTTTATGGCCCAGAATATCTTGGTAAATGTTTCTCTATTCTTAAAGGGAATGTACATTCTGTTTGGCAGTAGACTATATCTGTCAGTCAGGTAAAATGGGTTGATTGTGTTGATCGAATCTTCTATATACTTAACTAATTTTGTCTGTTTGTTATTGATTATTGATAGAGTATGGAAACCTTTCTAAAATTGTACATTTGTCTCTGTTTCTGCTGGTCTCTGACACTTCCTCTCTGTGCAGATCCTCCTCTCTGGTGCTCTGCCCTGCCAATTCTAGCTTCTTGACCTTCCCAGAATGCACCTTTGCCTCCTCGTTTTGGACAGACTGCTAGTCCAGTAGTAATGTGGTAAAATCTCCTTGTTCACTTCCCTCAGTGATTTGAGTCATATGCTTCCCATTTTCCAATGTCTGAAAAACATTGCTTTATACCTTTTTTTCAGCTTTCTAATGTAAGAGGTTAAACCTAGTCTCTCTTACTCCATCTTATCTAAAAGCAGAAATTCTCATATTTTATTTTAAATCTAAAAATAAAGTACCTCCAAAAATGTTAATGTCCACGGATTTTTTTTAAATGGATGGATGAAAGATGTGGTAATGAATAACTAGCTAGAGATCATATGGAATAAATATATTAGAACCCCTTTTAACCACCAAGTATGTAATATTTTCATTCATTTCGTGGGCACGTGCTCAGGCAACTCCATTTCATCTAAAGTAGTCATTCAGGCACTGGGGTTGTAGCTCACTCCCCAACTCCCCACACAAAGTAATTATTTAGGCTGTGGTGAGATGAGATACCTGCAGTCCTTCAACATTTTAGTCAGAGAACCACTTAGGACTCCAGTAAAACCAAGAAAACACCATCATCTAAACGTATAGACCCAGTACTGGCTTGGAAGAAATGCCATAAACTCACCATACTGCTCTTTCATTTTCTTGGGGAGTGGGTGGTACAGGGAATTGAACCCAGGGGTGCTCTACCACTGAGTCACATCCTCAGCCCTTTTTATTTTTTATTTTAACACAGGGTCTCATTAAGTTGCTTAGAGTCTTGCTTGTTGCTGAGGCTAGCTTTGAACTTGCAATCCTCCTGCCTCAGGCTCCCAAGCTGCTGGGATTACAGACATATGCCACCATGCCCAGCTAGACGGCTCTTTTAAGTAAGTATCAGTGACCTAGCCCAGGGATGCCTGCTTACAATCCCAGCAACTCAGGAGGCTGAGGCAGGAGGATTGCAAGTTCCAGTCTAGTCTGGGCAACTCATTAATACCCTGACTCAGAATAAAAAATTTAAAAGGCTGGGGGTATAGCTCAGGGGTAGAGCTCCCCTGAATCCAATCCCTAGTACCACACACACACACACATACACACACACACAAAGATATCAATGTCTACCTTTGATGATACAAAGGAAGGTAATTATTTAATTGGCATAATAATTGGATGCCATATGATTAGAAAATTGCTACAGATAGATTTCCAGTCTCTGAGTAACCGGGGGCCTGGCCTTTAAATAATATGACATGCTCAGGGGGAAGCAACCTGAACTTTGAACATGACTGACTGTGGATTGCTCTGGATTCTATGTATGTGTGTGTATATGTATCTACTCACCCATCCATCCATTTATTGATTGTACTGGGAACTGCATCCAGGGTCTCTCTAAATTGCCTAGACTGGCCTCAACTTTGTGATCCCCTGCCTCCCTCTTGTTGCTGGTAAGTGCCACTGTGCCTGGCTTTGACAATGGATTCTGAAAAATTCATGTTTAGATTTAAGGATTCACTTAATTGTCATTTTGCATTCTGAGTTGGAGTTCCCTTTTGTCAACTGAGACCTTCTATATGCTTCATCATGTGCTATAGAACCACTGGTCATTCATTCTGGTTAAGGAGTGCCAGTGGTGGGGAAATGCATTTATCTCAGTTCCTTCAAGGACAGAACTTTCAAACCCAAATTTGCACTTATTTTCAATATGAGTCTTCCACCCTTTAATGTGCCCAGGGTGCCCCAAGCCTAGGAAACCCCTCAGTTTTGTGCTCTCCAAACCATAACTCTTCAGTCTTTTGCCAGTGAGGGCTGCGTGCAGCTGTCCGGCAGCGAGCTTGGGAGGAAAGGACCAGGAGGTCTTCTTAAACAACACGCCTTCTTGATTCTTATCTACACCTTCACCCCAGTTTCCAGTATCTGAGTCCTTCAAAGGTGAATTACTTCTCAACACTTCCCAAGGTCACTTTCAGGTTTCCCTTTGCCCAGCATGCTAAATCAATTACAACTTCCCTCTCTGTTGATTTCAAAATTTTGTTATTGCCATCCAATTGCCTATTGTATTTATCCTTTTGAGTTCATGCATTTGGGGGGAAAAAAAACTCTCTTTGCTATTTTAGAGATTTTAGGAGGAAATAAAAGTAAATATCAATAAAGCATATTTTTCCCTCTGTAGGGTTTAGAAGAGTTAGGGACTGGGCTCCAGATAAAAGTACCAAGTTCATGGGCATTTCTTTTAAGGAGAAGTGAGCTGGGCCTGCCACCCAGGGAAGGACAAGTCTGTGACAGGTAAGTAGAGCCCCACCTGCTGGGGTCATTCTCTACTCATTGGAACATTTCCTACTGGGAAGCTGTAGGACTAACATGCTCCGGGCATTTCCACATTTTGCACCATGAAGAATCTCTGTTCTCTATGCTGCTTTCTTCCTACGTCAGCCTTAGAAAGCAGATGATGTAAGAGGCATTGCTACTTAGGCCAGATTTCACCTGGGCCACTCCACAAGGAGAAATCAGGAGTCTCTACACAGTTCCTAGCATGGCTAATATGCAAAATTCTATGATCTTTTGTACGTATGCTCTTTTAAAATGGTATTAACAATTCTGTTCTTTGTAGTTGGTTTACCATCCCCCACCCATAGGAGAGTTTATGGTAGTTCATATTTTTCCCATTTAAAAAGTCAGGTAAGATTGGTTGGTATGTTGGATTCTGAACCAGTAATAGCTACTATGCTAATCCTGTGGACAGATTTTAGCCTTGATTCTCTTATTATATTTTCTATCACAGTTTTTCTATATTTGTAACTATACATCTTTAAAATATTTTTAAAAAAAGTCAGGCAAGGTATGATTCACCGAACTTACCATAATCCGTGACATAGAACTCATACATGGTTTGATTTGTGTCTTTAGGTATTTCTGGTAAGTTTAACTTGCTTTCATGATGTCGTAAAAAGACTTCAAGTTTTTCTCTGCTTTCCAACTCCAGAAGGGCTCCTAAACTCCACATTAGGCCAAACACGAATAACTTATGAAGATGCTCCACACATGAAATACCACCTTCTTCTTTGGAGGGAATTAAACCTTCCAGAAGATTGAGAGACTAAAAAAATTTTAAGTAAGAGACATTTTTTTTCTCAATTAAAAATTTTCAGATAACAACTTTGAAATAATAATAAAAGAAGGCAAGAAAGAAAAGAGAACAGAAATATCTCAAGATCTTGCTTGATCACTGTCCTACAGCCCCCAGCCACCCATTTCAGACAGGCTGGGTGGTCTAGCAGGAAGAACGCTGGCCTGGGAATCTGGAAGCGTGGTTTGTAATCCCAGTTCATGTCACTCTTGAGCCTCAGTTTCCTAATCTGAAATGCGAAAGTCACAGTCTAAATGTTTTCTAAGGTAGCCTTCTGGTTCTAAAGTTTGATTATCCAAACTTTTCCAGATAGAAGATTTTATTTCTTTTTAACATTATGCAAGACTTAGCAAACTGTGCTCTCTGGGGGAGGTGGGGCAGCAGCCACTTGTTTGTTAAATAAAGTTTTATTGGAACAGTCACACAGGTCATTCATACCATCTCTAGTTCCTTTTGTCCTACAACAGCAAAGTTGAATGGTCGAGACAAAGAGTTATACAAACCCTAAAGTATTATTATCTGGCCCTTAAAAAATTATTTCAAGCTAAAAATTTATCCTATATAAACATCTAAAAGTGGTCACTAAATAATTCATTGATTTGGGTCTTATGTATTATTTCTAATGTACCCAGCCTCACTGATTGATATCCCTTACCTGGAAAACCAAATCATGGGTAACGATTTAGCATGAGTAATTATCACCAATAGACTGGAACTAGAAAAGCCCTTAAAAAAATCTATGATTAGTTCTGTTTTTCTTCAAAGACTAATTAGAAAAACAAAGTATGGAAAGAAGAATACCAATACATTTTTGTTGAAAGGTTTTCTGAGCTACACTAAATTTGCAAAGCCCATGTTGCTAAGTTTTTCTGAGAGCCACAAACTCCTCTTTGTATTTTTCTGTCAAACTGCTAGCTTGATTCATTTATCATATTGACTCTCATCATTGGACACACTTTCTGGAACAAGTTAGTAAACCTGACAGTGAAGGAGATGATTCATCCCTCTTTCCCTGCTGACATCCCTCTGAGGAGTGAAAGCAGTAGAGATGTCAGTGATCATTTGTAAGATCTTTAGTAGGAATCAAACTTCTCAGAGCCTTCAACGGTGCATACCGTAAAAAGATTTCTATGGCATTTGCCAATAAATGGATGGAACTGGAGGATATCGGGCTAAGTGAAATAAACTGATCCCCCCCCCAAAAAAAAAAAAAACGAAAGGCCAAATGTTCTCTCTGATATGCAGATGCTGTCTTTCAATGGGTGGTGGTGATAGGGGTCACTGTATTGGAATCAACCTAGTGTCCTTCAACAGATGAATGGATAAAGAAAATGTGGTACATATACATATACACAATTTAATATTACTCAGCCATAAAGAAGAATGAAATTATGGCACTTGCCAGTAAATGGATGGAACTAGAAACTATCATGTGAAGTGAAATAAGTAAATCCCCCAAAACCAAAGGCCAAATGTTTTCTCTGATATGTGAATGCTGACTCACAACAGGCAGGGGAAGGGAGGAGGGGAGGTTCTCCAGATTGGAAAGCGGGGAAAGGGGAATGAGACTGGGAAAGACAGTAGAATGAATCAGACATAACTTTCCTATGTTCATATATGAATAAACAACCAGTGTAACTCCACATCATGTACAACCACAAAATGGGAAGTTATACTCCACGTATATATGATATGTCAAAATACATTCTACTGTCATGTATAACTAACAAAAGCAAATTAAAAAAAATTTTAAAGATTTCTATGGACGGGCTGGGGTTGTAGCTCAGCAGCAGAATGCTTGCCTAGCACATGCGAGGCCTTGAGTTCGATCCTCAGCACCACATAAAAATAAATAAATTAAATAAAGGTATTGTGTCCAACTATACCTAAAAAATAAATATTAAAAAAAAAAAAAGACTTCTGGGCTGGGGTTGTGGCTCAGCGGTACAGCACTTGCCTAGCATGTGCAAAGCCCTGGGTTCAAGCCTCAGCACCACATAAAAATAAATAAAATAAAGGTATTGTGTCCAACTACAACTAAAAAATATTTTTTAAAAAAAGATTTCTATGGACTGCATGAATTTTCTATTTAGATCGCTATTAACTGCCCCTGAGTGAAAATGAAATCTCAAAAGTAGAAAATGTAAAACAACAACAACAAACCCTTACTTGTGTAATATAGTTGCACTCTAAGAGCTGCATTTTGGGACTGAGGCTTAGTTTCATATATGTATATGCATCTTCAAACACTTTGTCATACAGAGTCAGGAACACGGTAGATTCCTGAGTAGTCCGCTTCTTCAGCCAGGCCTGCAGCAGAGGAGCAGAATCTGTTTATGAGGAAAGTGCAAAATGGCCAGGCACTGGGCAGGCCTCCACCCATCTCCCATCCCCACCTGCAGTATTGGCCTCCAGGTGAGAGCAGAGCTGCTGATATAGACCATGCCCATCCTAGAAACCGTGGCTGGAGAGGCATTCTCAATGTTGTGGACTTCAAACAGAAGCTTACAACTCGGGGCCATGGGAATGCGATCCCCATTAGCCAACGTGAGTGTTTTATTATCGTCCAACACAGAATTTAAATTCTCAATCCAAATGGCATCCACCGGGCCATCTAAAATGAGGAAAATGTTTTCACCTGCAAACAATTAAAGTGGAAAATCACATTTTCTCTACAGATATTGAAAATAGAAGTTTAAAACAAATATTGTATTATTTATAAACTGGCAAGTTAAAATGATCACAGAGGCGGGCTCCTGTGCACCTTTCTTAGCTTTCAGCGTTTTTCTCCAGAGAGTAGAAAAAATCCCATCTGTCCAGTCATTGGTGGCGGTATCCAGCCTGCCAAACATCTGAGGTGCAGTTATAGCTTTTGGATTCATTCGCATTTCTCTATGAGGCCTTCCACATTCTGTTAATGCCTTCATCAGAATTGTTATAACCGTTGTCTTCCCGGAACCACTGGGCCCAAGAGTCATCAAGCCATGCCGAACCAGAGAGGTCTCATATAACTACACAATTAAAACAATAAATTGGGAAAAAATTTAATTTATGAGTCTTCCGCTGACATGCATAGTAGCTAGTTGAAATGTGAAAAGCTTTAAATGAGTTTTCATTCAAGTAACTAGTTCAGTATTTAAAAAATGTCAAAACTGTTGAGTTGCTAGATAGAGACAGCGAATTGGCACCACATGATAAAACAACATAAGTGCTAAAGTAATGACGTCGTGGAACTTGAATTACATTCTGGAATAACCATCAACCTGGGGTCTACTTTTTGCTTCTCAAACTACTCCTTGTGATTCTGGTTTGCGGATTGAGAACCAGCAGTTTTTCCACATGCAAAATTTTCTGTGTGTGTAATGTGATGATATCGCCCCTTAGTGGTAGAAAGCCGCAACTCCACGCACCACAGTGAAGATCCAGGATTCATGGCGGGCCTGGGGCTCTCAGAAGCACATCTTGAATAGGATTCCTGAGCAAAGGCTTCCCCGCCCCTCCCCAGGAGTGTTCCCAGGAGAAATGGAGAAGGAGGAGGAAAAAGCAAGACAGGAATGGGAAGAAGTGAGGCCAGGTGTGATTGAGGACACCTGCAGAGGAGAGACTTAAGCATGATTCTGCTGGGGAGTTTCTGATGTGAGCTACACCTCAGGGACTGAGGATCCACCTGGAAGAGGGGAGCTTGACTTTCCTTCTCCATCACCTATCAGTCCTTATTTAAGGAGAGGCTGACTCGAGGACAGGGATTAAACTCTCAGGCACTGTCAACCTGTTGTGCCTACCCACAAAGTGGCTCCAGTCCTCTCTTGCATTACAAGTAAAGGCACATAGAAGCCAGGAAGGCAGCATGTGGAAAGGGCAAACAGGATTCAAGGAGACATACTAAGAGCATATCAGCAGACATCCTGCCTGTGGTTCTCTTAATAACAATAAGAAGTCAAAGATCTCACAACCCATCCAAGGTAGAATCTGAGCTGTCCTAGCATTTTGGATAGAAATGTATTACTATTATAACCCATCCTTTAAAAGCAACTGAAGCACTGGCTATACCACCATGTCCAAGAATAATGTTACTGACACCCACCAAGATTCTAGAGTCACTCATTGAGATGACTAGGATTTTAGTATTATACAGTATGGATATCATATGCAAAATAATGTTGTGCCAAGAAGAAAAAAAAATTCTAATGGCTTCCAATACATGGATAATGAAAAATAATTATATGTTTCTCCATATATTTCCATGTGAGATCTGGATATGTCCCATATATTTGCATGAGCCATAATTTGGTGGAGAATAGTGAGCTAAAGTAATAATTGTTATTTCTTTCCAAATGCAATTTATAATACAATTTCTGCTCCTTCATTTTCCAAAAGCCCTGGGAAACACCCCTCAAAGCAACAAGCTCGTAGAGATTTGAGCCTGTGTCTCTGCTACGGGTTCTTGAGTCCATAGGTGGAGGTTAGGGAGCTGTCACAGGATGAAGTAGGTGGAGAGAAAGATGCCAATGGGTTCAAGTTTTTATGTAGGTAAAGGACACAGCACACCACACAGGAAAAAAAAAAAAAGCAGTGAGGGAGCCCAGATTTCTAAGGCACTGGGCCCCTGGACGCCGAAGCTCACATTCCAACTGTTTTGGGGATTCTGGTTACCGTCCATACTTTTCACCAGGTGAAGTAACAACCAGAGTAAATTACTGCTTGTTTTCTGTGAGGCAGGGTAAACCCATACTTTCTCTCTAGGACAAATTCATACCGTGAGGACTCTCCCTGCAATGATGTATGTATGTAGCATTTTAATTGTTTCAACACTTCCATCAAATAAGATGCAAATCATGTTGTAGTCACATGGTGACCTCTAGCAGTACACACTTTCTGTTGCACTGATAACAGACTAAAATGCCCTTACCTGTACAAGTTTGAGGTTCCAGGGTGGGTGGTTAATTAAACCTTCTAGATGAACCTGGTTGGCTACAGCAGCCTGCAGTTCTGCATAAGTATTACTGTCCAGTTGTAACCCCGGAAACAAGTCATTGATTAAGCTGAGGAACAAGGGTTCATCTTCATCAACCTAAGGGTGCACAGGTTAAAATAACCTTAGTCAACAAACACCTATCAACAAGCAGAGATGTGCACTGCACACGCCATTTCATGCCCAGAGAACCGTTTGGTACTCTCCTAATCAGATTTGCATTCTCTGCCACTTTCTTCTGAACATCACCACTGAATTCACACTGTGCCCAAAGTTCCTTGGCATCTGATAGCTACAATCCAGCCTCAATCTACTGCTCAAGGTCTGACTTCGTTACTTCATATGAATATTCTGCTTCTCAGACTGTGTTCACATTAACCCTAAAAACATGTGACTTGGGGCTGGGGTTGTGGCTCAGTGGTAGAGTTCTTACCTAGCATGCACAAGGCACGGGGTTCAATCCTCAGCACCACATAAATGTAAAATAAAGATATTGTATCCACCTAAAGCTTAAGAATGAATATTTTTTAAAAAACATGTGACTTATGTTCCAATGCCATGAGAACACAATATCAATATTTCATTTAAATCAGGATACTCTCTGTGATTTCATCCAATATTGACTAGAAAGCCCCATTAGAGCAGCGTTCTTTCTGCCTGAGAAGAAGTCTTTAATACACAGATTGCCCAACCTATGACCCCTACTGATTTTTATCCCTTCTTCTCTGGAACTTCTGTGATGCTTTCTCCAATGTTTGTCTAGAAGTTGCAAGAATACCATTATCAGAGAGGCAGTGAGGTGCCCTGGAAGGAGCCGATGATTTGGCTTCCCAAAATCATGGATTTTTGTTTTGGCTCCTTGGCTCACTAGGAATACAGGTGAGTCCTCTCCCTCCCAGAGTCTCTGTTCCCCCATAAGTCAAATGACGATAAGCAAATCAGCTGCCCATATCAGAGAGTTGCCACGAGGCTCAAATAAGGCAGTCCACCTCAACAGACTTGCAATAGTAATGAACTATACAGATATTAGAGAGGAGCTTATTGGAAACAAGCTATTCATGGACAAAGGACAAAGTTCTCAGAGTTTCCTGTGAATCTAGATTTTTGTGTTTAGAATTTGTGTTACACTGTAATAGTGGAGAAGTGGAATGAAAATCTGGATCTGGAGCCCACAGTGGACCTGCTTCACTGCCCCCAACAGAGGAGAAGGCACTTGCAGTCCTTTCTGTCATGCAGGGTGATGGAGTCCTTTACCTTCTTCTGGAAGCATGCTCATTAACTCTCTAATTATTAGTGTCCACAGCTCAATATAAGCCAACCCCTACTACCAATGGAAGGGAAGTAAATTCAGAGAAGAAAGATACCAATTTAGAGAGGTTCATATCCCTTAGTCCTCTCATGACTGTGCTTAATTCACTATCTTCTGGTCTGGCTCTTTTCTGAGCTCCAAGCGTTCTCAACACAGATAGAATATTTCTCAGTCCAAAGTCATAATGGACCTAGGGTGGAAAAAGAGGTGGGAGGAGATTATTTACTTGAAACACTCTAAATGTTAAGTTCACTCTCTACAAATAGGTAGACAATCTGCTGTCATTTTGGAGGATCTGAATTGCAAGTATGAGGAGCTAAATTCTTGTCCTTTTCCTTTGACTGAGAAACGATCATTCCTATTGGAAAATCCAGGGTAGGATACAGGGTTCACACCCTAAATATCTTTTGAGAATGATACAGTCTGAGTGACACACAGATATTAAATGCACCACCAACAAGTTACATATTCCATGATACCATTTGCATAGCATTCCTGATATAAAATTATAGATGGAGAAAAGATTAATGGTTGCAGTGGGTTAGGGATTTGGGAGAGAGAGTGGTGTGGTTCTTCTTCAGTGGGAGCATCTGTCACCTGATGGATCCATTCTGTATGTTAACTGTAATGGTTGTTACACAATCTTTGCTTGTGATATAGTTCCATTACAACTACACACACACAGAGACACACACTCACGAGTGCATGCATAAAGGGTGAAACCTTAATACACTCTGTGGATTGTACAGGGTCAATTTTCTAGTTTCATTATTGTACTGTCTTTATGATATGTCAACATTGGGAGAAACTGGGTAAAAGGTGCACACCTTCTTACAGTTTCCTGTCAATCTACAATTTTTTCCAAATAAAGGATTTTAAAAATATACATAATCAGTAGGTCAAATTACTTATAAGTATGCCAAATTAATCATAAATACACTCTAGAAAAGAGTCAATGGAGTTGGGGGTTTTTTGTTGTTGTTTTTTAGTTCACTGATTATCATTTATCAAGGTAAAATTGCAAAGTGGAAAACCAAATTCTATACTATAGGAGAAAAAGAGATGGATAAAGTTACCTGTTTAGTAAGTTGCTCTTCACAGAGTTTGTAAAGAACGTAAAACTTTTGAGCCAGGATAACATTTTCAAGAAAACCACAGCTTGCAAGTTTTACTCGCATAATGATCTGAAAATTAATATGAGATTTTTTTCAGCAACTTTAAGGGGAAAGAATGGCTTTTTAAAAACCACAAATTATGTTCCACTTATAAGTCCTGGTGCATACCTGTCTATCAGGAACCATCATAGCAACAGTTCTAAACTGGATTTTCAAATTTTCTGGCAGTTCCTGGCGCCCAGCATATCCAGGGTTCTAAGAGTTAGAATATATTTAATTTTTAATTAATGCTACAATCTTCATTGTTGATTCTTGAATGTAAATACATCTCCTCGTCTTGGTTCAGATTCAAATACAAATACATTCAGATTTTTAAAAAGTTTTTAGTTGTGGATGGACACAATACATTTATTTTATTTATTATTTTTATGTGGTGCTGAGGATGGAACCCAGGACCTCACATATGCTAAGCAAGCGATCTACCACTGAGTCACAACCCCAGCCCACATTCAGTTTCTTAATACAAAGACATTTCATACTCTTCAGATTCTACAGTGGTATTCGAAAATGTTAGATTCATAAAATGTCCTTCCCTTTCCCAAAATACATTTTACACCATTTGTATTTAAAAATGTACATACCACTCCATATATACATGGAGATAGATATATATACACGTTTTCATTATATTATTAAAGTAATGCAAAATTTTGTGTAGCAAAAATTAAGCATCTATGTGCCTATGCATTTAAAAACAAAAAAAAAGAAAATGAAAGACTAGAAAACTGACAAATTGAATAATGATGGTCCAATGTACATTATTGAAAGAGGAGAAAACTTTAGGAAGGTCATTTTTATTTCATCTGTTCAATATTCTCTGCAGTCATAGTTAGTTATCGGGCTAACAAAGTACCATTTTTAAAAAACGGGGGGGGGGGATGAAAGGAAATAAAGAAGGGAATGATGAGAAAAGGCTACAAAGGACAAAAGTGGAGGTGGGAAGGAAACAAAGTCTCCTCATAAGTAACAACAGATAGAAGACAGGACAGCCCCAAAAGTCCCCAAGGAAAGGTTGGTGGTTCAAAGACAAGTAAAGCAAATAACAAGAGTCCATTAAGAAACCTTTGGTCCCTGGCTGGGTGTGGTGGTGCACGCCTGTCATCCCAGCAGCTCTGGAGGGTGAAGCAAGAGGACTGCAAGTTCAAGGCCAGCCTCAGCAACTTAGCGAGGCCCTAAGCAACTTAGTGAGACCCTGTCTCAAAATTTTAAAATAAAATAAAAATTAAAAGGCCTGGGGACAGAACTCAGTGACAAAGCACCCCTGAGTTCAGTCCCTAGTGCCAAAAGAAAAGAAAAGAAACAGCCCCTGAACATGTACAGGGTTCTGTCAGGAGGCCAGGTATCTTGCTAAGTGCTAGAAATTGAGATTTCTAGTTGTTCTGCATAGACCCTCCCCTTCCTTAACCACACTTCTCCACCCAGATTGAAAACAACACTGTCCCACCTGCCTCATGGCTGGGCTGGGGTGATGAGATTCTACGTAGTAAGAGGAAAAGGGACACACTGTAAAAGACCCTCCATGACTAAGGGGGCCAATTTAATCACTTGGCTACAACAAAACAGAGATGCTTGGGCAGTGTCTTGGGTCATAAAGTGACCTTGAAGATGGAAACCATGACCAAGTATGAACACAGACCTTAAGATCTTATCTATTAAGCGGCTATTTTTTCATGTCTCAGTTATTCATAGCTTAATGCAATATCCAAATAATATTTCTAATATTCTTAACCCAGGAGAATGTTAAGTTTCTTTTAAATTTTTCTATGCTCTAGTTTCACACTGAGTAAATTTCTTCATCCCATTCCTGAGTTATAACTAATCTCTGGATTGTTCTTATTTCCTCCTAACTGCTTTCCTGCATGTTTGCTAACAACAAAATTTATCAGAAACTTTTCTGCTGCTGTTTCCTATATTTATCTTTGTCTACTGAGACATAGAAAACAGAATACTTTGTGTCATCTTGCAAAACTTAGAGATTTAATTTAGTATCTAAAAACATTAAAATGGATTCAACGTTAACTTCATTTCCCTGATTCACAGAAACTCTTGTTCATTCATGTCTTTGGTTTTCCATCTTTATAATGCTGAATCCCGAAATTCTGCCCTCAATCACATGGTAATTGGATTTGTTACAATTGCTTTGATATAGGATCTTGTTAAGTTATTTTGAAAATTTTAAGTCATTTCCTCCTATTAAGTATCAGGAAAAAACAAAGTGTAGAAATTATAAGCAGTCAAGTTCTAATGTCAGAGATATAATACTCTTACTGGCTGTATAACTCGAGCAGTATTTTCAGCTTCTCTGAGCCTCAAGTTCCTTGACTATGAAATATCAACCCCAGAGAGCTATCAGAGTCATAGGATGAAATAATGTGCATGCATAGTCTTCAATATCACTAACCAAATATATCACATTCTTTTCCCTTGCAATTGCATTGTAGGGCTGTCCAGCCCTGTCACCTTGAAGTTAGGTGTGGTCATGTGAATTGCTTTAGCCAATGAGTCTTGTGACTTTGTGTTATTTGTGGACAGAAACGCTGAGCCAGAGCACAATTCCTCATGTTTTCTTTTATCTCTGCTGCACCAACCAGCAATGATTGAGCTAGTGAGTACCTTGTCAGCATGAGTACCAGAATAAAGACATTTAAAGCAGACCATGACTGCCTGCTCCTACCCCAGCCAATTCATAATGGACATATGGCATGAGGAAGAAATAAAGGTTTGTGGTTTTAAGCAATTATGATTTGGGGACTGTTTGTTACTGCAGCATGGCATGAGTTGTGCTGACTCAGTATACAAAACATTTAGCCCAGAACCTTACACATATTAAGTGCTTAACAAGCAGTAGCTATTGTTATTAACATGTTATACTATTTCATCTTCTATCTGGGCTATTTTTACTACTCAAAACAAATGTCAGGGCTGGGGATGTAATTCAGTGGCAGAGCCCTTGCCTGGCATGTGTGAAGGCCTGGTTAGATCTCCAGAACCATGGGGGAAAAACAAATAAAAATCATATAATAAAGAGTTCATGGGATGGGCTGGGGTTGTGGCTTAGCGGTAGAACACTTGCCTAGCACGGGTGAGGCCCTGGATTCGATCCTCAGCACCACATAAAAAAATAAATAAATAAAGTAAAGGTATCATGTCTAACTATAATAAAAAAATTAAAATTTAAAATTAAAAAAAAAAGATTTCATGGTGGCTGGGGTTGCCTAGCATGTGTGAGGCACGGGGTTTGAACCTTAGCGCCACATATAAATAAGTAAGTAAATAAATAAAGGTATTGTGTCCATCTACAACTAAAACAAAACAAAAAAACAAAGCATTCATGACTCCTGGATAGTTACTTAACGACTAATACATAAATACTTTTACTTAACTCTGTAACAATTAGACTAATCAAATTGCATCTGAAGCCTGTGTTCTCACCATTGTTAAGAAGATTCCAAATTCTGGATTTAAATCAACACAATCACCATCAGAAAATATGAACTGTTTTTTCCTCTCTTTTCTCGCTGTCAAAACAATATAAATTTGTTGTGCCGCCACTGATAATACAGGCAATTCAATTCTGTTAAACTCATCAAAACAGCCCCAGGAACCCGACTGTGCAAGACCTGGCATGAAAAACAGTTAATTTGTAAAGTTTTACTCCACCATCCACCTTCGTGATAGCAATCATTTCTCCAAGGTGCTTCCAAACATATACGCAAACACACTTATGTAAAATTTCATATCTGCCTCTTTACAAAGACATATTGAATTCCAGTGATAAGGAGATCCTTAATTATTTGTATGTCATCACCAAAACAATGAAAATAGCACACTGTCAAAATCAAAGTATGAACATATCATTCAGGGACGCTGGAGGTGGGTATAGTTTGGCCCAGTCCTGAAGTGAGATGACAATGAAGGAGCCATAGTGTTTGGGGGAAATGACAAAATAAGGGATGCCCCACCTGGGTCAGGGCTCTCTGTTCTTTTTTTATTGCAGTGAGATAGAAATGTAAGGATGCAGGATGAGAAAGAGGAAGACCAAAGGGATTTTAATTTATTTCTCACAAAACCCAGCACAAAGGCAGACCTGGCTATCATGAACATTGGCCCCCCTCTCTCTGTAAGGATGAAAACCATCATTACCTTCAGCTATGTGAAAGGCTTTTATGACTTTTATTATTGCCCACCCCCAGTCTTTCTTTTCTCTCCCTTGGTAATATCCATTGCATGAATGATAGAATTTATCTATCTATCCCTGTGATCCTTCAGTTCTTCCATTAAACTTTTCATCTCTTTCTGCCTTTACAGTATATTCTCTTGGCTGGGTATTCTGCTAATATGCATGTTCAATTTCCAAGAATTCCAATTATTGTCTCATATCAATTTGTTTTTCTTTCATTGGTGGAACATGATCAATTCCTGAATCTCTCTGAAGCTATGAATTTTACTGACTGTTGAGTTCTCTTTTGTTTCCAGTAGGTCTCTTCACTGGTTGGGGGAGCCTTCCTAAATTCTTCAAATATTTCATAAGACTGTTATCTCTGTATAATGGTTTTTCAGTGTTTTTTTACTCATCTCAAAGGCAAATCCCTGTTTGCAGAGTGCATGCCTGTCATTGGTGCTTTAAAGAAAGGGGAGGAAGAGGCAGGAGAGCTTCCCCCTTAGACTTGGGGCTTGTCATCTAACCCACTGTCCATTGGCCCTGCCTCTCTGGCCTGAGCCCCCATCTGAGGTGGACCTATCTGGCTCCTACTTCAGAAGGCTGTGTCACACCTTTTATATGAAAGAAAAACACTGGAGAAAAAGCCACTTCCTTTTCTTTTTCTCCGCCCTCGATATGATAATCCTGACCTTCCAGGGTTACCTTGTACTCTATTCTGCTTCTCTCAATCATCTTCCAACTCTGTGACCAGGAGTCATCTACAGAAGAACCCTTCTCTCTGATCAGAAAATGACTCTTGGGAATGTTTTTTTTCAACATGCCAACAATTTTGAGAAACAATATAAATAAAAACCATGTACCTATTCATCAAATCTTTCTTACTTCAGATATCATTCTAAAGAATAGGATATTAGAGAGTTCAAGTTCATGAATGTCCCCTTGCATCTACACACCCTCCTTCTTCAGAGGTAACTTTATCCTGAACTTTACATCAATGGTTCCTCTGGATGGTTTTAAAATATTGCTCTTTTGCTTGCATTTGTGGACACTACATAATTAGCTTGTCCAAAATTTATGTATGTCTATCTGTAAAGAATACTGTATATATCCTCCTGTGATTTGATTTGCTCAATATTGTTTTTCTGAGATTTACCTATGATGATACATGCAGATCTAATCCAGTGCCGTAGATCTTTGGAGGGCTATATTATACAGTGTTCTGTTGTATAAATATGCCAGTTTAAAAATTCATGCTATTCTCAAAGGGCATTGGGGTTAGTGCTAATGATTTGCAAAAACAATGCAGCAGTCTTGCATGTGAGGAGTGGAAATTCTAAGTCAAAGAAGATATGCCAAATGCTACCAAAGTCTTCTTGTGAGGCAGTTCTACCACATTGCACACCCAGAGCAGCACTGAGCAGCTACACATTCTAACCTATAGTGATTTTGCCATACTTCTCCATTTTTACCAATACGGTAGGAGCGAGAATGGCATCTCATTATTGTTTCATTTTGCTTTTTTTTAATGATTTAAGGAGAATCTTTTAAATATTGGATATTAATCTTTTGATAGTTATATATGCTAAAATATTCTTCTTCCAGTCTATAGTTTATGTTTTCTTCTCCTATATATTTATTGAGTTTGTACCACTGGGTATTGAACCCAGGGGCATTTTACCACTGAGCTACATTCCCAGCCTGTTTACTTATTTATGGTGCTGGGAATCAAACCCAGGGCTTTATGCATGCTAAGCAAGTGCTATACCACTGAGCTCCATCCTCAGCTCTACAAGTCCTTTAAATTTTTTATTTTGAGATAGAGTTTCACTATATTGCAGAAGCTGACCTTGAACTTAATGATCCCCCTGCCTCAGCCTCCCAAGCCACTGGAATTACAGGCATGAGCCACCATACTAGCCGTCTTCTCCTTTTTAAGTGGAGAAATATCAAATAAAGACTAAAATATTGAGACAAGATCACCCTGATCATCCCATTTAAAGTAATGGCTGGATGAGTGAACTCCTGATATTTAACACATCATAGGGAAGTTCCAGCCTTTCTCCCCAACTACTGTTCCCTCTCCCCAACCCAAGAGGGATGGCTGCTAATCTGAACTTCGTGGAAAAATCATCATTTTTAAAACAACCTATGTGTGTGTGTGTGTGTGTGTGTATAGAATACACATAATAATAATATATTAATGTACAAGGATAATATGTAATATGAAATGATATAATAATATGTGTATATATTATTTATTTTTTATTTTACCTATCTGGCATATTAAATAATTTTAATTTTAAATAAATTTGATCATATTCTGTGTGTTCTTATAAGACTTGCTTCCTTCACAACAAATTAGACTTATATATAATTATAAATACCACATGTTCTTATTCATTTGCAGAAGCTGAAAAAGAGAAGTAGAGAGGAGAATAGAGGGCAGAAAGGAGAAGAGTGAGGGATGGGGAGAGGGCTGAGCATGGGCACCATAACAGTGCAGAGGGAGTAGTTCTGATGTCATATAGCACAATAGGGCAACTAGAGTCTCCAAGAGTTAATGACATATTTCAAAATAACTAGAGAAGAAAGATCCCAATGCATAGAAATGAAAGTATCTGAAGAAAGGAAGTGCTAACTACCCTGATTCCATCATTACACATTGTATACATGTATTGAATTAGAACAATGTATCCCATAAATAAATAAATATAAATATTACATGTCAACATTAAAAATAAAACTGATTTCAAAATAAATACTAGGATGTGAAACTGATGTGATTCTGCTATCTGTGTATGGGGTGAGGGTGGGAGTTCATAACCCACTTGAATCAAAGTGTGGAATATGATATGTCAAGAAATTTGTAATGTTTTGAACAACCCACAATAAAAAAAATTAAAAAAAAAAAAAAATACTAGTGTGTGATATGTTCTCTATCAATGCATCTCATTGTAGTTACTCATTTGTGATGCTATGCAACATTGTTAAATAAAATTTAATATATAATTTTCCTTCCTTTGTATGTAATGTATAAATGACATGTTCACAATTTACATATCCAGGCTACCACAGGAGACACACAGAGTTGTCTCCACTTATTTGCTGTTACGCGTGATGCTGCCGTGAATATTCACACGTGCCATGGTACAAAGCACTGTTCATCTGAATATATACCAAGAGTCGGGTAGCTGAGAAACCATGATGTCAACATGTACATGCCTTTTAAACTGATGCTGACTGACTTCCCAAAAGATCTTACACTCCCAGCAGGGGTGAACAGTGTTTCTGTTGCCTTACATCTCTACCCGGGGTCAACAATGGTACAGTTAAGTTTTTGTTAGAATGTTAAGTTCAAAAGGGAATCACATCATGATATACATTACTTGGTTGCTATTCATTTGGTTTTCTTCATATGCAAAATGCCTTTCCTCATTTTCCTATTATATTTTCTCATTGATTTGTAGACTATATATATATATATATATATATATATATATATATATATATACACACACACACACACACACATATATAAGATACAACCCATTTTAGAAAGAAATATAAAATTTCTTTTCCTGTGAAAAATGCCTTTTCCAAATTTCTGGCATGGCTTTTCACTTTCATTGTGGTATTCGCTGATGAACAAAAGCTTTAAACTTAAATGAGTTTAAAGTAAACCATTGTCTCTATGGTTTGTGAGTTTTTTTTTAATTTCCATTCTGAAAACTATATAGTTTTACTTTCCACATATAAGCACTTATGCCCCCAAACTGATTTTTTTGTGTAAAGTGTGAGGCAGGGATCCAATCCCCTTGATAAGTATTACTCACCAGTTATCCCAGAACAATTTATTATAAAGCCCAACTCTTCATCACTGATTTACACCACCATTTATCCATATGCCAAGTGTCCTTGGCCTGTTTCTGCATCTCTACTATATTACCCTGGTCTAGTTATCCATTCCCACCCCAATATCACACTCTCTCAATTATGTTCTAAAGAACATATTTCTGAAAATTTCATTTTGTAACTTTTTTGTGATTTGTAGACATAAAATTGATTTATATAACTTTATATTCCAGTAACTTTTCTAATTTCTATTTTTCTATAGATTTGTTCAATTTTATATAGCGGCCACATCATTTGAAATAATGAAATTTTACATTTCTTCCTTATTTCTTATTTTATATTTCTTTCTTTTAAATTTTTAAATTTTAAATTAAAAGTTTTAAAATTTCTTATATTTCTTCCTATATTTTATCCTTTCTTCCTCATCTTTGTATTTTTGTGGTTCCTGCTGTTGTTCTCTACACCACTGGCTAGAATTATAATGCCCTGATGAACAGAAGTTATGATAATGACAATCTTTGTCTTACACTTCATCTCAAAGAGAAATCTTTCAAATTTTCAGCTGTGTATGCTGTGGATGTCCTTTATAAAGTGAGCCACGTGGAGAGAGATCTGGGAAAAGAATGTAACAAACAGCATGTAGGGTCTCTAGGGGTTGAGTATGCTTCAGGTGTCTAAGCAACATCAGGAAGGTCAATAAGGCTATGGTAGAGGGAATGAGGGAAAAGCACTGGGAGATGAGGTCAGAGGTCAGAGCAATGCACTGGGGACCCGGGAAGGAGTGGGGGTGAGCATGTAGGATAACAGGACCACTGTAAGGAATCTGGCTTTTACTATGAGTGAAGCCACTGCACAGCTTTCAGCAGCAGAGTGTCAGGGTCTGACCTACATGTAGAAGGATCACCGAGGTGCAGGTTGGAGACTAGAACAGAAGGGAAAAGGGTCAACAGGGAGACCAGTTAGGAGGCTTACTGAAATGGTCCAGTGAGACGAGGGTGTTAGATGCGAGGTACACTTTGAAAGTAAAGCCAACAGTGTTTGCTGACAGTTTGAATGTAAATAAGAGAGAAAACAGAGGAGTAAAGGAGTTTTCTTGAGTACCTAGAAGAATGGAGTGGAAAATGAAGAAGGCTAAGGAAGAGAGAGAAACAGAGGGGAGGAGTTTGGTGCTGGAAGTAGGGAATTTGGACCTATTACACTTTTAAGTGGAGGTGTTAAGTTGGCATTTACATGTATGAAGCCAGAGTTTCCAAGAGACATAAATTTGGGAGTCATCCTACAGATGATATTTTTTTAAATATTTTTTAGTTGTCAATGGATTTTTATTTTATTTATTTATATGTGGTACTGAGAATTGAACCCAATGCCTCACACATGCTAGGCAAGCATTCTGCCACTGAGCTACAACCCCAGCTCCTATAGATGGTATTTTTAAGTTTGGGTTTGCCCAAGATCACCAAGAGAATGCATATAGATATCTAAAGAGATTTCTAAGGACTGAGCTCTGAAGCTGAAGTGCCCTTGAACATTTCGTTTGTTTTTGTTTTCTGTCCATCTAAAATCACCTATTACCTACCTTCCAGGATATTCTCAAAATTTTCCAACTGCAAATGGCCACTCTCTTCTTACTTTCCAGGGTTGCTAAGCTTTTAAAAAATGTTTCGGTTCAGTGGGATTTCACACAGGAAGGGAATGACGTGTCACCAATTTGCTATCGTGATCTTACCTTCTCCACTGCTATTTCAGTCCATTATATATTGATTCCACTTTTATAATCCAATACTCATTCAATGCATGGACTATAACACCAGCAATAAACCCATGAAAATGATCGTATCAAGCCACTTTTGATCCAGAAAAAGAACAATATCCTATAGCTCAACCCACACTAATGTTAAGTTACTTGGCATATCATTTTAAATTTATGTCAAAAATTAATGAGCATTATTTCACACTTGCCTTTGAAAATCCTTCCAAGGCCTCTGAAATCCATTTGATCTGAGCAGTTGAACACGACCACATATTTCCCCAAACACCTGCCCATGTCTTTGGTGGTTTCTGTCTTGCCAGTGCCCGCAGGTCCTGCTGGGGCACCTCCCATGTTCATTCCCAAAGCCTGCGCTAGGGTGATGTAGCATCTGCAAGTGTCAATCAGACAAGGCTTTGTGTGTGCACAATAACAAGTAAAAGGCCAAGGTGATGGGAATGGGCTACTTATTTTTTTTTTTAAGAGAGAGGGGGGAGAGAGAGAGAGAGAGAGAGAGAGAGAGAGAGAATTTTTTTAATATTTATTTTTCAGTTTTCGGTGGACACAACATCTTTATTTTATTTTATGTGGTGCTGAGGATCGAACCCAGAGTCCCGCGTATGCCAGGCAAGCACGTTACCGCTTGAGCCACATCCCCAGCCTGGGCTACTTATTTTAAAGCTTGAGAAACCCACATAAAAAAAGGGGATCAAACAAAGGAGGGATTAGAGAAGTCAGGAGGAGGCTGAAGATATAATTTGATTGTGTCATAATTTTACCTGGAAACAGACCTACTTAAACATTTAACTAACTGTTTTAAATCCCAATTTAAGTTAATTCTACAAACACTTACTGAGTGCTTCCTATGCACAGCATATTGAACTGAGCGTAGAGAGATAGACAAAGATGAAAAATTCCCAGTTCTTGCCCTGTGTCAAATACTGGAAAGAAATGTAAGGGGATCTACTACTGACTAATCATTCCGCTTGATCAAGAAACTTCACTGTAGGTATCAATTTCTAAACATGAAAAATCCTGAAGACTGAACCAGGGCCTCATGTGATATTCAAGGCATCTCCTTCTTTGCAATACTAATAACTTCCTTTATAGTTCTCAGGCTATTTTTCTGTCTTGCAGTCTAAAATTCATTATTAAATTGCTCACTGTTAACATTCAAACTTGCTTTTATTCTTTCACTTTTTTCCTACTTCATAAAAATTTAATGTGCCTGTTCATTTAAGTAACAGCTAAGGTTACTGCATTGTTAAGACTGGCTTTGATGAGCTGGTACAGGCCCAACATGACAGCAATATGCTTGTTAATATTTCAAATACAATTATAAAACAATTTTAAGCATGTTATTTAATTACAAAATAGAATGACAAGAACTGAATTTCCTACCTATCTGTTAACGGAGTAATAACAAGGCGATCAGTGCATCCCAGAAATTCATTTTGGTAAACAAAATCAACATCTGTAATAGATACCACAGTTTGATCCAAATCTTCCTTAAAATAAAATCTACTCTGTTTCAGCCATTCAAAATCAGTAACTGACTTGACGTGCATTTTTACCTTTAAAACATAAATACAAAAAAAAAATGTTACATATTGCACTGCAATAGCCTAAAACTCAAGCTTATAGGTAGTTTTTGTGCAACTGTTCATGAACTGATTCTCCTTCATTTAGTGAATGTTTATTGATTCCTTTCTTGTGCTTGGTATTAGGCCGGGTGAACAAAGACAGATACAGTTCCTGCCTTCTGACCAAAGAAAAAGACAAAAGACAACAGTGAAACCAGAAATTTCAACACAGTATGAAAAAAATACTCTGCCAGAGAAATTCAGAGTTCATGAAAATATGTAGCAAGAGGCCTTAATCTAGTCTAGGGGGTCAGAGAGGGGCACTCAGGGGAAGGAACATCTAAACTCAAACCTGGATAAATAGTTGAGATTATCCAAGGACATAAAGGGCAAAAATCTAAGAAGATCTACTTAGCTTGTTCAAGGAACTGAAAAAAGGTCAGTACAACTGAGAATGAGAGTTGGGGCTTTGTCAGGCCATGGGGAGGGTTTGAGGGAGGGTCTTCATGGCAGTTGGAAGCCACTGAAGATATAAAACAAGAAAATGCATGGTTATAGTGGCACAAATCTTCCTGCACCAGCACTATGGCCACGCCACCTGACCTGCCTAGTCATCAGCATATATCTGTTGGTCAAGGCATCCTGGGCTCCCGCCACCATGAATGCAAGCTCTGTTATCTTCATTTAGTGAATCTTCATTTATCTTCATTTAGTGAATGTTTATTGATTCCTTTCTTGTGCTTGGTATTAGGCTGGGTCCAATAGAAGAGACAGAAACCAGGCAAGCACCTGTAGAAACTCCATTCCACCAACTGCATTCTGGAGTGCTTCATGACTTTTCACTGGTAAACCTGGAGAGACCTCAGTCCTGCGCACTCAGGAAAGTGGCATGTGATCCTCTTCACTGATCTTAAACCCAGCAGGCCCACTTCCACGTCATTCAGCTGATGCTAAGGAATGGACCTCTGGCCGCTCATGTTCAGCTTTCCTCTGACCAGGTCTCCCTATGTCTTGCTATTAGTAGTCTTGTTTTTTTGTCATTTTTTGTTTGTAGCGTTATTTATGACCATGCTTCCCCCTCCAGTTAGGGGGTGCTGGCTTTCCACCTAAAGCACCATTTGTAGTCATCGCCTTCAAAGAGCTCCTTTCAGCAAACAGTCTGGGCCCATCCCCAGGGACTCTGCTAATACAGGACCCAGAGCCACCGAGATGCAGTCAGCAAGGTGCATTCAAAATCCACTAAGGTGGTAAGAAGGAGGTGGAGGAGAAAAAGAACAGCTAATGCATTCATTAAGTTCTGAACATGTATTACAATATTGTAAGCATGACACATGGAAAAGGCGCAGGTACATACGCCAGCCAGGAAGGTTTATTGCAGTCGAGATGCAAACTTAATGTGAGGCTAGTGGTAATTAAGACAAAAACTGTTCTGTAGTTTTTGTTGTATGAGCTTTTAATTTTTTTAAATCCATTCTACATGAAAATAAGCTCTGCTCAGCACTTAGGGTTTTGTTGTTCTTGATTTTTTATTAGTTTGTGGGGCTGGAATCAAACCCAGGGCCTCGTGTGTGCTAGGCAAGCACTCTACCACTGAGCTACAGCTTCAACCCAGCTCTTAGTTTTACAAGAAATTTCTTCCATGGGACTAAAGCTTTACAAGTCGGAGATGCAAAAATGTCCTCCATAGTAGGTTCATAGCAGATACAATAGTGGATTCAACTCCAGGGTTTCTAGAGGTGGACTTAATTGAAAGTAAAAGTATAAGGGTAATTGCAATTCAATGAAAACAAGTCTGTGAAAGGCAGTATGGTTAAGTATGCAGCCTTCTGATTAGTTTGATCCAGAGAAAAATCCTACAGTAGTTTTTCTTAAACTTTAATATGTATATGAATCACCTGGGAACCTTGTTAAACTTTAGATTCTGATTTCAGTAGGTCTGGGGTAGGAGGAGGAAGACTAGATAGAGACTCTGCTTTTCTAACAAGCTCCCAGGTGATGCCAATGCAACTGGCTGGCATGTAATTTTTTTAAAAAAGAAGGAGTATCTAGATTGCAAAAGAACAGATGACTGACTCCATGTCTTCAAACAGCCATCAATAAATGCAATTTATCTGACTGGAACTTTTAAAATAGGTAGTCTGTGATCATATTCTCTAAAAAGGGCCCTAAGTGGCATAGATTATGTATCTGTAATGAGGAAAGAGGTGTCATTAAGACTGATGCAATTAAGTAGAATAAAATCAGGGTAAAGGCAAAGAGTGCTGGTGGTGGTGGTGGTATATGAAAGCCACGTGGACCCATATCCCATGGTAAGAATCCCCACCTTGGGAGAACCTAGCTGGGCCCCAAAGCTCTAGTTTCTAAGAAAAATTCAAAACCACTCCACTTACTCCTACCCCACAGAACCTTGACCAAATCAAGCACTATGGGATGATCAATTAAACAGCCATGAGAGCTCCCTAAAGCTGGTGCATTCCACCTGGACTTGCCTTTCCTAACTAGTCCATCATAGCTCATGACCCATCCCACCTCAACTATGTCATATCCCCAGTAATCGTTTAATAAAATAATTGTTGGTTTATATCATATAACTGGTTCTAGACATTCAGAATAACAAATGAATATACATATATGGTTGTTCAAACTATCCCATACAGGTGTTGATGGAGATAGTCACAAAAAAGAAGATGGAAAGTTCACATAAGTTAGGCAATCTGTATAATCCTTAACTGTTCATTATTAATTAATACACTAAATTACTTTGGTATAGGAAAAAAAGATACTTTACCAAATCATCAAAAATATCTCTCTGATGCACATGGATGGTAATTAGAGTTTCAAATTTCACTCTATCAAACTTGCTTAGGTCATGCGTTGTCTGGCTAATAAGAACATTTAGAATATCCAAAAATTTCTGATTGGTTACTTGCATGATTTTCCTGTCATCTTTTGCATTATTTAAAGCTTCTTCTGAATCATGTGTCCATAACATCTGAATTCCCAGAAGCCCAACCTGCAAACCCAGTAAAGAAATATTTAAAGCGTATCTACAATAAGATGTAGTGGCCACTTATTCACTCGAAGACAAACCAGATTTTACTTGTTTTTAACTAAGAAACTACTCTGAAAGGGAGGGCAGACATCTCACATCCTAATTATTAATATTTCATTATTTCAATGTACACAAGTAAATAATTAATGGCCACCGTTTATTAAACTACGTATGTTGTCTTAGTCATTTAGTGTTATTATAACAGAATAGCACAGACTGGACAATTTATAAAGAAATTTATTCCTCACAGTTCTGGGAGCTGGGAAGTCAAAATCTAGGAGCCAGGACCTGGTGAGGGCCTTCTTGCTGCATCATCTCATGGCAGAAGGCAGAAGGGCAAGAGCATGTGCAAGCTAGTGCTAAGGGGCCAAACATGTTCTATTTTTTTTTTTTTTTTTGTAGTTGTAGATGAACAGACTGCCTTTATTTTAAAAAATAAATAATAAATAATAAAATAATTAGTTGGTTTATATCACATAACTGGTTCTAGACATTCAGAATAACAAATGAATATACACATATGGTTGTTCAACTGGCTGGCATGTAATTTTTTTAAAAAGGAGGAATATCTAAATTGCACTTTTTATGTGCTGCTGAGGATCAAACCCACTCATATGCTAGGCAAGCGCTCTCCCACTAAGCTACCCAGCCCCAGCCCCCAAATATGCCCCCAAAACTGCTCACATGATAACCAACCTACTCTGGCTATAATGACATACATTAATCACGAGGGCAGAGCCCCTATGATGTAATCACCACTTATTAAACCCCAATTCCCAATACTATTGCTTTGGGTTTAAGTTTCTGACACATCCAAATTATAGCATATGTTACAGAAGATGCTTATGAAATGTTTTTATAGAGGGCCCGAGATCACCAGATACCTCCATTGTTTTTCTTTCTCAAGAAAAGCAAATGGAATTAATAAACTCTTCACTGTGTATTTTCCCTTGAGCAAGGTTTTCCAAAGGTTTCTTTGCATCTTCTAAATACAATATGCTGCCTATCTTCTTTCTTGATCTCTCACTCTCTATAATATCCATGCCATCTATATCATCTATGTCTCTATTTTTATAGTTAACTACAAAAGACAGAAAGTGTGGAGGGCAGAAGTTTGTCCTTGGCATCCTGGTGAAGGCATAAAGAAATTGTAAATAGGTGTCACCTAACGCCTATAATTTCTGCTCTAGGAGAGATCATAAAAGTAATCATCAATATTATTCATTATGTGTGCATATATACACACACATATCATTATTTTTACATTATATTTTATAAATCGTATTTTTATATATATGGATATAAAGAAAATTCTGAAAGCTGGTCAACTTTCCTATTATACCCTGCTTCACTTCACCACAGCTCTGAACTTGCTCTCAACTTTCCACTCAATACTAAATCCTTGGTCTAAATTAGACTTCAGAATATAGAGGATGAATTTCCTAGGAGAGGGAAAATATGCTGATTTAACCTAAGAAGATATTTTCTAAGCTTACCATATTTTCTAAGCTTTTCATAAGTACCATATAAAGTACTTTATAAAGCTTTATCAAAAAGGTAATAATACTAATAAGAATACTAAAACTTATCAAGATACTATATAATACAAAAATCATAATATTAAAATATTCCGTCCAATAAAGGTTGATTCTATATTTGTGCACATGCAATTTGAATGAGTAATTTCTTAACATCTCTGCTGTCTCCACTGTGGGTTGGATTTCAAATTCGTGTTGTGGGGAATTGTTGCAGAAGAAATATAGTTTGGGCAAAAACTGCCTGTATTTTCCTTGGATAGTTCTCATCTTCTGTCTCACACTATTTCTTATCAGATCATGAATTACCATTTTTCATTTATCTGAGATGAAGATTTAATGAAACTCATTTCTGATATTGGGTTTTAATACTACTTGACGCATAACAATGCATTTCTAAGAGACACGGGACACGAGAGCAGTTTGTGAAAACAGCTATTCCACCCCCAGCCTCTTCCAGGTCTTCTCTCTAAGATGCTAGTTGCAGGAGAAAGCCTCCTTGACATGTATACCAATTTACCCTTTAAATCACTTGAAGTCAAGAGAAACAAAAAGGCAATATAGATTTCATCTCAGGAAAAGGCAGGCTCATTCCTTTCATATATGTGCATTCCCAGGGCTGCATCAGTATCCTATTTACCTATGAACTGGCATGCGTGTGTGTGTGTGTGTGTGTGTGTGTGTGTGTGTATCTGGAAGATGAAATTTTCCATGCATATCTGTGTGTATATGTGTGTGTGTGTGTGTGTCTGTGTGTGTGTGTATCTGGAAGATGAAATTTTCCATAAGTGGTTTCAGTCTTGCCACATGTCCTCAATGAAGGGAGAACACTTTGCCGGGGGATATTGGGTAGATGGTGCCGGCTGACAGGCAGATGTGGGGAGATGAGGTTGGGTGCAGATGGGTCGCCACTTTAGTCCAAAGCTACAGCAGCCTGCACACTGTCAGGTCCACACCACCTAAGCAGACCCTCACTCCACCCTACCCCACCCCTGATTTCCCTTTCTTTCTTTCTTTTTTTTTTAATATACATTTCTTTTTTTAGTTGTAGTTGGACACAATACCTTTATTTTATTTATTTTCTTGTGGTGCTAAGAATTGAACCCAGTGCCCAGTGCCTCGCACATGCTAAGTAAGCGCTCTACTGCTAAGCCACTACTCCAGCCCCTACTTTTCTTTTAACATTAGTAAATACTGTACTGGGAATTAACATTAATTAATATTTAGTAAACACCATGCTTCTCACCTGTGCTGGGAAATGACCGAGGAAAGGTAAAAGTTGAAATCCTGAATCGCTGATTTGATAGAATGCAGACCTAATTATATTATGCAAGGATGACATCTGCACTCTCAATAAATCCATAAGCCAAATCTCTACAGGACCCTTGGCCATCACAGGACTATCCAACTAAAAACATTCACACAAATAGATTACAAACCGACAATAATTTTTAAATGTCACACACTTGACTTTATAAATCATGATATCTCCATGCAAATTGTTTTATAATTATACAAAGTATGTAAAACATGGGTATAAACATCTATTACCATAATTGGAAGGAACTATACAGATCATTTAGTCTCGACTCTCATTTATCAATGATAAAAATGAGTCTCAGTTAAGTTAAATGATTTCACCAAACAAGTTTGTAAGAAAGTCAGAGCTACAGAATTAGAACCCAAGGTTACTAACCCTCTGCCCGCTGCCTTCTCCCCAACCTCAAGTTTTAAAGAAATCCTAATAACAAAATCATAACCAAAGCAAATTACAAGAATTTTTTCTCCTTCTCTTGATATGACAGCCATCATACGATCATAGTCTTTGGCATGAAATGTCACCTCATTTATGTTGTCAGACACTGCAGGGAGATGTGGCTGTAAGAAACATGATAGAGAGATACATGACACATTAGGCTAAACACTACATAATAATGAAGCATGGAATCTGTTGGTTAAATTTTTTTAAAGATATATTTTGTCTCTATATTGCTTTAATCTGTTATATAATGTCTCATGAGGACTTATTCTTCATAGATGACACCTTATTGTTTCATCCTAATGTGTTGGAAGGGACCAGGCATTCCCTCTAGCCTCTTTTTTTTTCCTTCAGTTTTTTAGTTGTAGATGGATACAACTATTATTTTATTTATTTATTTTTTTATGTGGTGCTGAGGATCAAACCCAGTGCCTCACACGTGCTATGCAAGTGCTCTACCACTGAGCCACAACCCCAGCTCTGAGGCTCACTTTTTAAAATCCCACAGAATGTTTTCTCCAAGTTCTGCAAAATTTGATGGCACTATATTGCCCCTTCTCCCTTCAGATGGAGCCTGAATCATACTATCGCAGCCCTCTCCCCTCCCAGACATGCCCAGTTCTGCCTTGGCCCTTAGCTTTCCGTCTGCCTTTCACAGATTTTACATCTCTCCTCTCTTTTCTCACCCCCACAACTCCCTGGAAGCCAACAAGGAAGAAAATAGTAGCCATTCCCAGATCCCCAAACCAGAAACAGCCTGGGATAAGTAAGGCTTCCTATGCCCTGCGTGTGGATTGTCTCTTCCTCCTGAGGTGCTGCTCTTGGAAATGACTAAAAGCATTTGAGAAGAAAAAAGGACCAATCTAAACCACGACCCCATTTGGTCTAAGAATATTTAGAATAAGATTCTCATCAGGGTGAATCCAGTCAGCGAGCGCACAGTGTGTGCAGTACTGTTTTTTGCATTGTCTCATGTAATCCTCATGACAATCCTATAAGATGGAGACCATTAATGTCCTTACTTTACAGATAAGGAAACCAAGGCACGGGAAAATTAAGAAGCTTGCCAAGGTCGCATAGCTAGCCAGGGGTACAGCGGGTGACACTACATCATCAATGCCACTGGATTGTGTGAGGCTGGCAGGCTTAGAATCCACAGTAAACAGGATGTTCTATAAGCAACATAATCTTTAGTGTTCATCTTTCCTGTCTACCCATTTTAGATGTTAACTTTATTTTTATTTTGGATTATGCATGCTGTTGAAAAAGCACCTTAAATTCTAGATACTTAAGATTGTACCTGTATGGTATGGGAATCACTGGCTTGTCCAAGGATTTCCAGGAGAACTGGATCAGATACAAAGAAGAATCTTGGAAATAATAACCGCTTCTTCTCCAAATACCTTCAGATAAAGTCAACACACATTACCAAAAGTGACTTTTTTTTTGAATTATGAATGTTTTTCATAAGACATCACTAACATCTTCAAAAAGATAACAGCAAACACCTACAGATATCACCTCTGGACTGTTTAGAGAGAACAAAGGCTGTGCTCCACCACAGATGGCGTTCAGGAAAACAAGGGAAGCAATGAAAGTGACTCGGAGAGAGGCCTCCTGCCATCCGCCTCCCCTACCTCCTGAGAGCTTCCTAAGAGTAATGGGAACCTCATGGCTCAAACCCACAGTGAACAGTGAATTTATCTCCAAACGAGGACATTGTGAGGATGACATGGGGGACCATTAACCACTAAGTCAGGACAGAGGCAGTCACTGGAACAAACTGGAATATATCATCACCCTATTTCAAATGGAAATTGAAAGCAAATTTGATTTTAAGAAAAACATTTACAAATTTCTTTAATTATCTGTGAATTCATCTCATTAGCTGTTCTCTCAGTGAAATTCTATACTCCGCTGCCCATAGTGGACTGAAGGGTAGCCCCTCCAGAAGGCATGTCCACATACTATTCCCTGCAATCTATAAGTGTGACATTGGGAAAGGAGGTCTCTGCAGATATAATGAAATCAAGGATCTTGAGAAGACATCATCCTACATAATCCAGATGATCCAGATGAGCTTTAAACCCAAAGACAAGTGTCCTTGTAAAAGAGGGAAAGGAGCTGACCAGGTAACAACACACATAGGAAGTGGAGTTTGGTGGTCACAAGCCAAGGAGCTCCCAACACCATCACAAGCTGTGAGCAGCAAGGAAGGATTCTCCAATAAAGCCTTCAGAGGGAGCTGACAATTTTGACTTCATATTTCTGGTCCCTAGGGCTGTGAGAGAATAAATTTCTATGGCTTTAAGCCACATAATTTGTCACAGCATCCTTAGAAAACTAATATAATGTCTTTTAAATTTTTTATTGGTTCTTTTTGTTATACATGACAGTAGAATTCATTGTGGTATAATTATACAAGTATGGAATATATCTTACTCTAGTTAGGACCCCTTTCTTGTAGACATGCATGATGAAGGGATTCACTGTGATGTTTTCACATACGTACATAGGAAAGTTATGTCAGATTCATTCCACTGTCTTTCCTTTTCCTATGCCCCCTCCCTGCCCTCTACTCCCCACTGTCTAATCTACTGAACTTCTATTCTTCCCCTCTGCCCCCCTTATTGTGAGTTAGCTTCCACATATCAGAGAGTACATTTGACCTTTGGCTTTGGGGAACTGGGTTATTTCACTTGGCATGATAGTCTCCAGACCCACCCATTTACTGACAAGTATAATGAAGTTATTCTTCTTTATGGCTGAGTATTATGGCTTTACGGCTGTATTGTGTAGATATACCACATTTTCTTTATCAATTCATCTGTTGAAGGGCACTTAAGGTGGTAGAAAACTAACACAATACCTTCACTCACCTACCACAAGTCTAAGAAAAACTAAAGTTTTGTGAAAATTTTAAATCCTATTCCAACTTCAACCATCACCAGAAAACCAGAAAAGCAGTCCATAGTAGTAATTTGTGTGGGATAAACACCATCACATATAAAATGATGCATCATTTTAAGAGTCAGATCTTACCCTGTAAGTGACTTCTGACACAATTCCAGCTGCTCGTGTAGATGGGGCAAGAGTTGCCCCATGGTTTCATCTCCAACACAACAACTGATTACACTGGGATTCTCATGAGCTCGCTGCATTATTTTTATCCACGCCTTGTCAATATTCTGAAACCGTTTTGCTTCCTAAAAACAAATCCATAGGGAGTAAAGATTAGCATGTGGATAATTGAAAAAGCAAAGTGTTCAGTTTGGACCTTCTTACAGTTCTTCAAACCAGCCTAGATTAATCTTAGGCTACATAATTTAAACCACTTTTTTTCAACTGAATTAATTCTGAAGAACACAAAACCCTGAACTTATAAAGCTTCTTATTAAAAATACTTCTCCATCACAATGGGGTTTACCAGTTATTTGTTTCCTTGCATTTAATACATTTTTTGAAGTGCTACATGATTAATTTGCAGAGCTATCAACTTAAAGTTCAAATCCAGTCATTCAGCACTCCAGGTGTTTTGGTTCGATGAGCAAAAAGTGAAGAAGCATGAAAATAATTTGATCTCAGGGTCCTTGGAATAATTACAACTCATTGGTACCCCAGGCAGGAGATAAGAAAGAAAAAAAGGGGGGTAAAAAAACAGTGAAAACACAAAACAAAGCTTCATTTACATTTGTGCAAATGAAAACTTTCTACTTACTATGGATGATAGGAAACTTTGCATTCAGTTGCAAAATGCCTCTAGAAATTGGCATAATTATGCCTCTATTAAAAATGGGACTTTCTAATTAAAAAAACAAAACCAATATGTTTTAGTTTTGTACTCTAAAAATGTATTACAAAGAAAAAAAATCAAGTATTTTCAATACCTTTTGTCCTTGATTTATAACCTATATAGATCCTGTTTGTAGATAGAAAACCTTTAGGAATTTCTAGCTTAATTATTTCAGGCTTAATTTTCTAATAGGAAAGTTACCTTCATAGTCTACATCCATCAGTTAATTATTGACATTTGCTTAAAAGTCCCCAAAGGAGCTCTTTCAAAGGTTTCATTACAAGGTTCTCAGGCTATTTCTTTACCCCACAGTATATTTCTGATCTGCTAGTAGCAGACTTACTAAGAGTTAATCTGTGCCTACAGAATACAGATTAATCTTAATACAATTCTCAGAGGAATATTATAAGGTTAGCTCTTGGAAGAGATGAACTACTATAATTTAACAGTTCTGTATTTGAAAGTAACCTCACATAGTTCATCTCAAGATTTTTCAGTGTTTGAAACTACCTGTTTCTTCTTTCTGCTAATGTAAATCAGAGGTGAGCATTTTTCCCCCCATAAAGGGCTGGATAGTAAATATTTAAGACTTAATGGACTATATGGTGTATGTTCCAATGACTCTGCTCTGCTGTTATAGTGCTAAAGCAACCATGGACAATATGCAAATGAGTGGATGTGGCCGTGTTCCAATAAAACTTTATTTAAAGCAGGTGAGCAGCCAGAGTTTGCCAACCAGTAGCATGGGCAAAACTTAACCACACATCTTTCACAGAGACCTGCAGGTCACACATACCCAATTATTTTATCAGGCATTACAAAAGCCCTATTTACCTGAGGGAGCTGTTTGGCAATATCTCCACCTACAAAGACAGCTTCGAGGTAGACCCAAAGATTCTGCACCACTAGCCACTCTTCAATTATGTCTGAGGAAGTGGACAATTTATACACCCAATTCTGTATAGTTTTTTTAAATGGGGTATTATATCTAAAAGGCAAGAATGGAAAAATGTTATGTTTCAAGGAAGATTAGTAAATAGTGTGACCTAACAAAGTTAATCACAGGAGAAACATTTCTTTGGGAATAAACATTTTGTCCTAAAAGGGCAGTCCCTCAGAAATATCATACAACTAAGGAAATCTTTGCTTTTTATTAATAAAGCTTATATAATTATAGTGATTTCACTTATTGTTCCCATGTGTCAGTCATAAAATAGAAAAATGGGGCAAGACTTATGGCATGGAGGACTGGCAAAGGAACTGTGCTGTTGGCTCCTGGGATAAGAGAATAACAAGAATAATGTGGTTTTCCCAGACTCTGTGAGCCTAAGCCAAGTGGGGACTTACTGTGAGAGCGACACATAACTCACTGTTTGCTACTCTACTCTGTAGAAAGAGACCTTTACCCAGGGATTTTCCTTCTATGAATGGTCTTAAAGTCTTCATCTAAGAGATAGATCATCTCTAATGCGACAAAACAAATCTAATCCTTAAAGATCAGGAGAGGACTAGGTATCGCCAAGCTCATACAGAGAAAGATTACAGCAAAATTAGTGTCAAGCTTGAGGTCCCTCCTCCACCCATAAACCGTCAGGAGCTGCCCTGGATGAACACACCTTTAAGTCCTGATGCCTGGGTCACTGAACAATTATTGAGGTCTGCAGAAACTTCAGCATTACCTCAGCTCAGATAACAAGGCGTGGCTCCAGGTGTAGGCATCACCCGTCACCCGCTGGGGTTGAATACTGTCGTCTGTTCCTTTGTAATCCTACCCCTTTACCCTTTTGGGGATAGAATGTTCCATGGAACCTCCCCTTGTGTGTCCCCTATATAAGAATAAAGAATTCCAGTAGCTTTCTCTCTTTCCACAGACCCTTAAGATCAGAGAGGCATCACAGATTTTGAAAAGGTACTTCTGTGTGTTTGCATGCTTTCTTTGTCATTTTCTTAAGTTATTGGAATAGACAGATTTTGTGAACCCAGCATTAGGTCACCAGCTAGGATAGATGGCAGTAACAGACCATGAATTCCACCAGGCACTACAATTTTGCAGTGCTAGCAATCCAGGAGAGCTATACCAAAATAGTCTGGGTCCTGTTTCCTGGTCATCAGTGTTGGCTGAAGAATGAGAAGCCACACATGAAAGCAATGTACGGGTGACGGGTGATGCCTACACCATGAGGAGGCTTGGCACTTAGAGACTTGCATTTTTATGGTGAAGAGTGGGGATATCTGTGTCGGGTCCACTGTGGCTCGAATGAGGCCACCATTCATCATTAACAAGCTCAGAGGTACATGTGATCTGAAGCACAGACTTAGGAAATTTCAATGGGAATGTCAAGTCCTTGATCTGGGATTTCATGTGTGAAATGTGCGTGGACCAGATGGGCACAGAAGCCACTGAGCAGGAAGATCTGGTATCTGGGAACTCCCAGAGGCACCCCTGCTGGTGAGATGGCCAGATACATGTGAACTCCCACCCAGTACTGCCAAAAGGTCCTATATAACACTGGGGATGGGTGTGACCCATTAAGAACCGAGAAGCCTACCTGCCCCCACCTCTATCCTGTTTTTGCGAAGAACTTTCTATCAAATCCTTTTGATCTGTGCCGATACAAATAAACCAGACGTCCAGGCCCTTTTTCTTGTTAGAAGCTGCACGCCTCTGGTAAGCTTGGCCCATCACTGCCCGCTCCCCGAAAATATATTTCCTGTGTCTTGTGGTTATTTCTTAGTATTATTTTCTTAGCTTTTATTTCTCAGCCAGCCCATCCCTCTGGAGGGGAACCCTTTCCCTCACCCATGGGGGACGTGTGCAAGACTGAAGTGTTTACAAGAACACAAGGTACCCATAAAGCTGAGCTCAACAGAGAAACACAAGAAACAGAGTGGATGCCGTGGAAGAACTGATGGGCAGCTACCGGATAAGGATCCCAATTTTAGTTACAGCACGAGGCTAAGTTCAGTTTATGGCCATGGCAAATAGTTTTGATGTGGAATCAAGTGTTTCCTGGGGAACAGCACTGATTCACTAGGGCTTCTGAAACCACATCCAGGTAGCCCCAGAAGACAGCAGTGCCTCCTCTGAGGTCAGTTTGTGGTTAGTAATGGAACAGGATTTCCAGATTTCAGTAGGTGCCGCAAAGTTCTCTAGGAGGAGAATCTCCCAAAATGTGACGACTTTGTAGATATCCAGTACTCTTCCTAGTTTAATGCTGAGTTTACCAGGACCATAAATAGGTATTATACCCATCAGGTTATATCCAAGCAAATACAAAGTTTAAGGATTTACATCCTGAACTCCTTGGCCACAGACACAGCTCAGGACAATCTATGCCCTCTTCTTCAAGAGGCCATCATGCAGGAAGTCAGGATGGCAAAATCTGCAATGGGGAAGTAGTTGCCCATGAAGTCCAGGAACCAATAAACATCTTAGGATCACCTCTGCAAGGACTATTCAGATTCCCTGAGAGCAGAGGAGGTACTCTGGGAGTTTGATCTCAATATATTCAAGCCAGTCAATTAATACATTATTCAAATACAAGGCTGCTCCTGGGGCCAGGCCACACAGGTGCCATTCATTACCCAGGAACCTGGAGAAGGGGTGTGAGAATCCCCATGTTCCCTGGACATTGTCTCTGTTAATGATGGGGTTGTGACATATTTCTTAGGTATGTTAGGATAAAAAAAAAACAGCCAGGAACTATGGTCCAGTCACGTAAGAGAATATAGGTTGCAAATCCCAGATCAAAGACTTGACATTCCCATTGAAATTTCCTAAGTCTGTGCTTCAGATCACATGTACCTCTGAGCTTGTTAATGATGAATGGTGGCCTCATTCGAGCCACAGTGGAACCGACACAGATATCCCCACTTTTCACCATAAAAATGCAGGTCTCTAAGTGCCAAGCCCTCTTATGGGTACATTGCTTTCATGTGTGGCCAGCTTGCTTTTCCTGAGACGTTGGGCAAATGCTTGAACAGGGTTAGCTAAAGACAGCAATGACAAGAACTCAGAGGAACAAAAAAGAGACAATAAAATAAAGAGGACATCTCAGTACGGAGCCAAGATGTTCAGAGAACCTGCCAATGGGACGGGGTATAATTATGATGGGGACACCTGGAAAAAAATAGGTCAGGGTAGATGAGTACCATAAAAGAAAGGATGGGGATCATGATTTTGGGGTGAAATAGTTCTCACTGGAACAAGTAAGAGCTAGCACTGTAGGGCAGAAACTCATGTGGTGCCACAGCTGCAAACTTGGGGTTTACCTAATATTTTATAACCCTAAACACCAAATTAAAGTCTCTTCCCCAAATGATAAAATTACCTGTTGCTTAGTAAGGAGCCTAAGACCATTAAACTGTCCTCCATCAGAGTGATGATTTCTCCTGATTCAGTTCCTTTGAGCAGGAGCTCGCCCTTGCCCTTAAATGTTGCAAAACTCAGGTTCTGGTTGGTCCAGTTCTCAATCACCTGAGTCAACTTGGCCTCAATATCCTTTTCCTTACTGGCAGATATGCAAATATCCTGCAGAGAAAAATCAAAGAATACGGCATGACATTTCCAACCTCAAGTTAAATGCGTCATAAAATCGTAGATTTTTGCTCAGAAAGGGACTCAGAAGCCATCTAGTCCAGGAAGTCATTTTGCAAGTTAGAAAACCAAGCCTCTTACGCTGCAGGCTCACACCAGAACCTTATGACTCGACTACAAATTATTCTCTTGGACCACATATATAAGATAATGGAATATAAATCATTTTTAAAATTTAATTTAGTTTTATTAATTTTTCGTGGTGCTGGGGATCAAACACAGAGCCTTTGTATGCTAGGCAAGCAGTCAATCCCTGAGTGACCCCCCAATCCTTGATCAAGTTTCTAACTGGAGTTTTTGACTAACAGGGAGATAATCCCAGCTGGGAGGTCAGCTGGGAGAAACAAATGAGAATAGTGTGAATCTATTTCAAGTAACATATAAATATTACCAATGTTCTTGCCTGTTTCAGCTTAAAAGACAAAACTCTATTTTTTTTTTCTTATGGGTTTTCCTACTTACCTGAGAATTCTTGACATGAAAGTCTCACAAGGGAAAATAAAAGTGACATATTTTCCCCACCATCCCTCAACTCACTTCATACTTAGGATCACCAAACCACAGAGATGGAAAGGAACGTAACGTGTAAGATGTTGCCACCAATACGCACAACACAATTTAGTGTGTCTTAAATGCCATGAGTGCCATCAACCACGTGAGCTCTAAGGAGACAGAACTGACTTGGGCACTGTCAAAGAGGAAAGGCTTCTCACTGAGAAACAGGCACCGTTCCAGTAGAGGGTGGCTTGTAGAGGAGGACATCCTAGTGGAGCAGAAAAAGACTTTCTGTAGAGGCAGGAAATCCTGCAGCAGCAGGAACCCAGGTGGGCTGGTGGGAGGGCATGTGGCAGAGCAGCAGGGTGCCTCTGAGCAGACAGTCCCAGAGTCTGTCTGGGGTACCAAGAGTTAATACCTAATCCCTATAATTACTAAATAAATTTTCAAACAGCAGCCTATGACTGGCTACATCTTTAAATACAAAGCCTCCTCATAAAAATGAGATGTCACCAAGATTTTTTTCAACTGTTTCCTTCAATAGTATCTTAGTAATATTTACAAATAGGGCAAAAATGCATTGAAAGCAAAACTTTTGGTGTACAAACACAGTTTAAAAAAAAAAAAAAAAGCAGGGGAAGGCAGAAAATCCAAATCCATATATATGGGAGATTTCTGGTCATATGGTATAATTCCTCATCTCTAAAAGGCTTAGAATGATGGATAAAATATAAAAAGGGAAAATAGAAAACAAACCTAGCCAGGCTTTAAAACACAAGTGAGAAGTGGACTAGATAATAATGCAAACCCAAAGGCAGAGCAGAAGCTCAGACCTGCAGGTTGTGTCCAGAGGGGGCAGGCCTCTGGTGGCTCTGGGAATAGGAGACTAAAAGCATAGATCAGAGAGAAGAAACCAGGGCTAGATCCCTCCCTCTGTGGAAGGAGCCTGGAAACACTGCCTCCAGCTGCCATCTCGTCATCCAGATTAGATGATGCTGTGTACAGAGGGATGCAGTGACAGGGACCCAGCCGGACAACCAGGACCTGAAACAGGTCAGCTGGTGTTATAACACCTGGTTCTAGATCCAGGGCTGAGGGAAGATGGGTAGTGGAAGAGGAAACACGAGGCCACCAGTCAAGGCAAGTCAAAACACAGAACAGAAGAAACAATTTTTAGCAAATCATGGAAGCCAAATTTTTTGAACTCCTGCCATTCAAAATGAACCCTCCCAGTGAACAAAAATCACAAAGTACATTTTAAAAACAATCTAATGCTCAGAAAGATAGCCAACATAAAAAACAACCAGAGCAAAAAAAAAAAAAAACTCAGTCCAGTTTCATGGAATAATCTGGAAACAATCTTTGTGCCTAAACTGGAGTTGTGGAGGATGGGAGGTGTAAGTGAAATAATCATGACCATGAGATGATCCTGTTGAAGCAAGGGCATCTCTGCTTTTGCATAGTTTGAAATTTTTAACAATAAAAAAAATTCAAAATGTTTATGTTTAGGATGCACAAAGAGATAAGTGAAGACATCTATAAAACTATACATTTGACAATTATAAATCTGAGGATACATGTAGATTTAAGAACCTATAGAATTCAGAAAATTGAAAACAATGTAGAAAAAGAACATGTAGCTACCAAAAAGGGTCAGTAAAAAATCTTGGAAAGGAAGAAGGTAATAATTGATGAAATTTTAAAAACTTCGTAGACTTTTACAATTAACACCAAATTGGAAATTTAGAAAAAGAGCCCTGAGGAATTCAACAAGAATAAACAGATGTTTTTTTTTAAGTGGATGTGCAGTTAAGGAACAGGAGGACAGATTGAGAGTCTCCAAAATTAATATATTTTGAATAATCGTATTATTTCTTTGAGTGACAGGATTATTTTGTAAAAGCCAGGAATGCTCAAGATCATTTTAAGGGTGCATAATAGAAGACGAGCAGTAATCTCCCTAACAAACCGTCAATTCATAACAGAAAGAGAATCAGAACTCGTGTTGGCTTTCGTGCAGAATGTGCTCCTCGTCTTGTTCTAGCAGAGCATCCCAACACCATTACCTGTCATAAGCATCCTAACCACCGTCCGTACTTCAGAACCCCTATACTCCAGAAATCTACATAATTAACTCTGCTACTAAAACTCTCCTCGTAACTATTTTATTCTTACAAGTCCAGGAGTATACCTACAGTTCCAATAGTTCCAACTCATACACCTTTCTATGCTAACACTTTCGAACGCTCATACTAGCTTTATGGACATGACACATCTCAAAGCCTATTTTACTATCAAGTTTTCCACAGCAAGCATAACAAACATGTCTGATACAAGTTACTCTGATGGAGTACTTAACAGAAGCTCAAACCCTCTTGCTTCAAGAACTATAAGGGCCAAAGCTACTCAAGAATTAAAAAACCTCCATGAGCCAGATGCAGCAATACAAATACCACATGTTCTCTCTCATGTCAAAGCTTAAAAAAAAAAAGAGTAGAACAGGGATTAATTACTACTGGCTATAGAGGGGAATAGGAGGACAATGGGTAACAGGTGCCAAAACACAGCTGGATAGGAGGAATAAGTTTCGTTCTACAGCAAAACAGGGTGACTCTACTTCATAGCAACTCATCACATGTTTTCCAAAGAATCAGAAGAGGAGATGGAAATGCTAATTACCCTGATTTGATCATTACATATTGCAAACATGTACTGAAAGAATCACACTGTGCCCCATAAATTCTTACAATGATTATGTATTAAACTAAATAAAAAATCAAATAAAATTTCTACTTGTACAATTCTCAGAAAAGAAAGCCATTCTTTAAGGACCATATTGGTAAGAACTTCTGTACTTATGTACCTCAATGTCATCCTTATTTTTGAGGAGTGGTGCTTCCATGATATTTCTAAGACAAAAAGAATCAGATTCCACATCAAATGGGGTTCCAGTTAACTCGGAGATCCGGTCCCAGTGCCTCAGTTTCATCGCCTTATTGGTCATCATTTCTAGCAGTGGACATGACTCACTGAAATCATCGATTCTTTTTTTCAGATCCAAATAAGCTTGCCAATCTTTAAGTCCTTTGGGAAGCTTACGACACCTTTCAGAGAGAAAGAGAAAAAAAACTTCATCATCTGTGCATTTCTTTGAGGAAGGTGTTATGTACACACAGGAAAGAAGTGAGTCTGGGAAATACCCATAGGAGTCTAAGGAGATAAGCACAATAAAAAGACAAGCTAATTCAACCGGAGCTCACCTGTTTTGAAATTCCTGCAGCTCTGCATTGATTTTTTCAATATCTACATCTCCCCAAAGTATCTCATAATAACCACTAATACTGCTCATCACAGTGTCATACAGTGCATATAGCTTCTGCAGCAAGTTGAGTTCTTTTCTGGGGAACAAAATAATTAAGTCATCATGGATTGGCAGAGTTCATACAATCAAAATTTCAAAATTATATGCATAACGTCTCTTAGACAAGAAATGCATACAACTCTCTAGGCTTTCAGCTCAAAATTTTTGTTAAAGTTCTATATATAATGTCAAGTTTAAAGGCTGGGATGTAGCTCAGTGGTAGAGCTCTGGCCTAGCATGTCTTGCCTTATACTGTAAATAAAAATAATAAAATAATAGGTCAAGTTCAAATGTTCAAAATAATACCATTATTTGATATTGACAAATGATTTGGTAAATTTGTAAAGGAAAAATAAATCTAAAACACACACTACAATCTTAATTATCTTATTTTTCCAATTCTTTTCATTTGCTTTTTTTCATAAACCTAAGAGTTAATTCATTATTACTCAATAGTTATTCCCAACTATGCTAAACATGACTAAAATAATAAGAATGATGAAATCTCCCAAATGATGATGCGATAGTGAATAAATCACTATCGCATCATTCTTTGGGTTTCTTGTCCTGTTTCTCAAAGTGCTACATCATCTTTCAAAAAAGCACAAAAACAGAACTCTGGAGACAACATTCTTGTAGTCTTTTGCTTGCTTAGCTTTTTGTTAATATGGCTAAGAATTCAGTTTCTCATTTTCTTCCTAAAGCATCAAACAGAAGAAATTTGACAAAAGAATATGTTTCCAAATCATTAAGGAAAAAAGGGGCAGAAAGCACACCTACACTCTAATTTTGAGCGTGAAATTAATTGCGTAAGTGACATCTCACACTATGAGTCTTCAGAGGATGATAACCCAGATGAGTTTTAGGAAATTCCATAATTTAGGACTGAACAACAGATTTCATCAGGGGCAAGGACCTCACCAGGCAACAAGAACTGGACCATCCCATTTTGTGAAGGAGATAAATTTAACAGCATCTCATTATTGATGATGCTTGTGTAGTTTCATCTGATACATTTCATAAGTGGACAAGTGTTGAAGGCAGAAGCATATTCAAAGGAAATAGATGAAGTAGAAATGAAAATGTTCATTAAGTTGATCATTCAAATTTAAAAGTAAAGAAGTTTGTATTTATAGTGCAAAGAAGGAGACAGCCCTCAATTCAACAAAATTACAAGTTTTCAACAGTCTTGAGTTTGAACACTGCAAGTGTTAGAAAAATCAGAAGGAATGCTCAGCGAGAGATCCATGGGAGATGGAGGTGAAAGCTGGAATCAATGTTTACCGCTGGGTTTGCCCAGGTTCATGCATGAGCGCTAGCTGTATTTAAATGATGGCCTCTGCTTTGTGTTTATCTTCAAACCAGGACATCATGGAGCACAAGTTTGGGTTCACTGTGCTTAAGATCTTATTAAATTCTCTACTAAAAGTGTCTTTTTATCATCCTGTTATTCTGACTTCTATAAATTATTTATACAATTATTTTAAAATACCAAAATAAAAAGTGATCCACTGGTCCAGACGGTTAAGTGGTGATGATTATCACCACATTGAACCTCACACTGAGGATGCCTAGAATCCCCTAGAGAAGGTGTAAACGCACAAATTTCCCAGGACCCAATCCCAGAGACCCCAGTTCAATAAGATCAGCCATCTGCAATTCTCATACAGTTGGTTAAGGGGTTAAATTTGAAGATCAACTGTTTTAGAGAGAGAATGCAGACCATCTACTCTATACAGCTAACACATTTATCTTCAGAAAATTTCATGCCTATTTTATGGTGAAATTTTTATGCTATGACTAACATTAAGCTCTTTTCTAAAGTCAAGACTCTAATAAGTTAATAGCACTGCATTAATGTCCCTTTTGAGGAAAGGTATATTTAAAGTTCTATTAAAATATACTTGTTTACATCCTAGATCTATTGTTTAAAATCAACTAAGTTCTTTCACCATTGATTTCAATAAATTCTACACCTCCATTGTGGGAAAGAGCACATTAGCGAAAGTGCAGTAAGAAGGGTAAAAGAGTTGAGGAAGGTTATTCCTGTAAATAAACTAAAGTTATTCAAAATTTGCAACACTTCTACACAATTACTTACATTGTTCACAACTAGTAAAAAAAAAAAAAAAGTAAAGAATAAGCTAACTTTAGGCCATGCATGCCTAGAATTTCTGCAATCTATTTCTACTTCCCTACAACTTCTTCTGTACATGAACACTGTGTGTCTAATAGGTCAAGAATCGTGGGGCCAAGCTGGGTGTGGTGGCACATGCCTATAATCCCAGCTGCTTGGAATCTGAGGCAGGAGGATCTAGAGTTCAAGGCCAGCCTCAGCATCTCATTGAGGTCATCAGCAACTTAGTGTCTCTAAAGAAAAAATGCAAAAAGGGATGGGATATGGCTCAGTGATCAAGCACCCCTGAGTTCAATCCCTAGTACCAAAAAAAAAAAAAAAAACCAGAGTAAGGACAAGGAATATTTAGGAGTGTTCCAAGTCATGTTGTTCTCCACATGATAAAGGATTTGTCAGTGATGTGACTCTTCTAACAGGAAGTATTTAATTATTTAAATACTAAATGAAAGTACGTAAGACTTGAACATTTTCTAAACTTACCTGGTTTTGTGTAAAACCTCATAGTCAGTCACAGGCAATCCAAAAAGTTGTTCACCTGATGAATACGTGACAAATTTCCTCCACAGATCATCAAAATTGGCCTATAACAAAGATTTCTAAATTTGTACTAAAATGTAATTAATCCAGATCCCATTAAAGTAAACTTTATCATAATTGAGCTAAAAGCTAGGTTGAGGTTTATTTAGTAGTGTCTATGAAACAAGGATTGGTGAAGTAAAATTATACTTCACCAGGCTACAAGCGGAAAGTTTAGCATTTAGGAAAGTTAGCTTTCAAACATTCTAAAAGCATCCATTTTATAAATTTCTTTCTTTAACAAATTAAGTGGTCTCCAGGAGATCTATATTTCAAGTTCTAATATAGACACCTGAAAATCCGTGATAAAGGCTAATGTACTAATTAAGACTGGTCACCTAAAAAAAAAAAAAAGACTGGTGATCTCTTACTCCTGCAGGGTTAAAAATGAGTAAGGGGTTCTTGGCTCAGGTAGAACATGCCTGTAATCCCAGCTACTCAGGAAACTGAGATAAGAGGATCACAAATTCTAAGGCCAGCCTGGGCAACTTAGTGAAACCCTGTCTCAACCACAAAAAAAAAAAAAAAAAGAAAGAAAAAATGGAGGGAACAATGGAGATGTAGTTCAGTAGTAGAATATTCCTGAGTTCAATCCCCCGTACCATCAGGAAAAGTAAAAAGCACTAGTATAATCCATTCAACCTGTTTTCTCTTCATACAACAGTCTGTAAAACCAAAGAGTCAATTTTAATGCTATTTGAAATAATTCTAACAATTTAAATCAGCAAAGTCAATACTCATATTTTGATTTTTTTCTTTCGAATTTGAATTTGGTTATATATTTGGAATGTTAAACATTAACATTGTTCAAAGCATAAATGCAAACAGAAGTAATTCACTGGTTAGCAGGATATGTGCATTTTACATAAATGGTACAGAATGGCACCCCCACCCCACTCCACCACCGCCCCCAACTTATCTGCAGTTTCCCTTTCCAGGTTTCAGTTACTGTGGTCAACATCTCCCTAACCCTCCCTGCTCACTGGTCCCTGCTCAATCCCAGTGTCTTAATTGATGAACTTTTGTACAAGCTGCAAATTCTGCCTCACTGGCTTGTCCTCCTTCCGAAGTCTAATTCTAATTAGTCCTTCAATTTGTAGCTTAGATGCCTTCTCTTCCAAGAAGCCTTCTCTCTCTGCCCCAATATCCCCCACCTGAGCTAGGAGCCCCTTAGCCCTGTTTCCATAACACAAATTCTATATAACTAGATTCTAATGTTCATCATATGGTTTGGGAATTAACTCTAGTTTACCATCTCTCTACAGATCTTAGCAGTTGAGAGGTAAGAACCATTTCTTCATCAAATTTCTATTGACAAACCCACACAGAAGCCAGTAAATTGCTAATGTTTTTCAAATTACTGAGAATGCAAGTGGGATGGGAATGTAAAGAGAACATAAAGGTGTTATTCAGTCACAGTAGAAAACAGGAAAAAGAACATAACAAAAAACAGAATTGGCCTGGCACAGTGGTGCATACCTATAATCCCCGTGGCTTGGGAAGCCAAGGTAGGAGGATCATGAGTTCAAAGTCAGCCTCAGCAACTTAGCAAGGCCCTAACCAACTCAGCAAGACCTTGTCTCTAAATAAAATATAAAAAGGGCTGGGGATGTGACTCAGTGGCTAAGCGCCCCTGGATCCAATCCCTGGTACCAACAACAATAACAAAAAGAATTGCCTGATGCTCCAGACTGGGTAATTTACAGAAGAATCTATGAATTTGCAAAAAATTAGTCCAAATGAGCGTGTGATTTTTCTTGAGATGTGCTCAGCAATCTGAGTCAGAAAAACAGGGTGATGGGTTGGCCTGATCCAATGACTACCACGTTGTCTAGAGCAGAGAAGTTGAAAATGATGGTTATAAAAGGAAGCCAGACAATGGCGTGAGGGGAACATGGGAAACCCACTTGCCAATCTTTAAAATCTTATGCTGATACATTTTATTATGCTATAGTTTTATCAGTTAATTTATCAAATGAGATTCTTGGAAGTAGAATAAAATATTACTAAGTTCACATTCAGAGTCTCGTTCTCTAAAAATACAGAGAGAAATTCTGTGGAGAAGAGCCTCGAGGATCATAGAGAAGGGATGAATCACATCCTTTTGAAGATTATGATATAATTAAAATCTGAATGTACTTTAAACATTAACTTTCCTATTAAAAGAAAAAACATAAATTTCCCCCTACAATCATCTTTAAAAAGAACACAGTCTGTCAATGTAACAAATAAATGTGGTTTTACCTGAAATATCTGTAGCCTGTTGCTGGCTTCTTGGGGTGGTATATTTGGAACCATGGGTCCTTCCTATGAGAAATAATATAATCTCCATTTTCATTCTTAATCAGATCATTGGTCTATTCACTAGATCTAGCTAGTCTTTTCTTTTAAATAAATAAGCATTATTTTTCATTTAAATGGTCTAATTTTGTCCTGTACTTGAAATTTTTATTCACTTTTTTCCTAACAGCTTTATTGAGTTATAATTCACATATTAAACCATTCACCCACTCACAAATTGTACAATTCAATGGTTTTTAGTGTATTCAGAGTTGTGCAACCATGACCACTCTCAATTTCAGAACATTTCATTATTCCAGCTTCTATTCATTTTTAAAGGTCCTTCACACAGTTAATAAAAGATGTGGAAAACTGGAAACACATCCTGTATGAAGTGTGTACCACAAGAGCTCTGCTGAGTTTCATTTATGATGATAAATGATGATGTGTGGTTCATTAGAATAACTAATACAGTTATGTATATATGACTGTATGACCAATGTGATTCTAGAAATTATACCCATCTATGTATGATATATCAAAGTGAATAAATGCATTCTACTGTCATATATAACTAATTAAAACTATTTTTTCAAAAGAATAACTAATGAGGAATCCTGAGAACAGCCCCTTGTACTAAATGTTCAGCCAAATATGGAAACTGAGACACATAGAGGTTGAATATGTGGAAGAAGCGGAAGGCAGTCTCTGGTGGCCAGGAACCAGTACACATTTGCAAAACAATCCCCCAAAAATAGTTTCCCAAAAAGGCAAAGAAATGAAACAACTACTTATGTAGTGACAGATTAAATAACAAAGAAGATTCTCTATGGGAAAATGAAGAGTACTGAGGATATCCATGTGGTCTGTACAATCATGAATGTTATAGAAATGCTAAATAATAAACCAATATAATAGTGTTTAAAAGGTAAACTGAGACATAAAAAATTTTAAAGTGTTTGTTTGTTTCGTGAATCAGGCAATTCCAAACCAGAAGGGGCCCCACTGCAGTTAAGGGAGGAGCTTTTCTAGAGTGAATATAGAATAATAGCAAGAAATTATCTGATTGGTTGTTTCCCTTAATCCACCTCCTGGAAATTCCCTATTTACATAATTATAAATTCATAATTATAAATTTCTCATTGGTTCAGCTTAAGTTTTGCTTTTCTTTAATAGAGACATTTACAAGAAATAGTTCAGGTTGAGTTTCCCTTGCGTTTGCAAAGCAACCAAGGTTAAGGTCACTTATGATGCCCAATGTTTTTTGTGTGCTCAGGGATTCTTGTGACCTGGTCTCCATTTTAATATTTTTAACAATAGAATGGCAGGACAAATCAATGTTGACTAATCCAACTAAAAGAGATTAAGTTTAGTGCATGTAACTAAAAAGGTGTTATGTAAGTAGCATTGAGGGTTTAAATCTTTTTTTTTTTTTTTGCATTCAGATCCATTTGTGACGACTAAAAGAAGTGGAATAATTTAGGAAACTATATCCAACTTTGGAGTTCAACTTTAAGGAAGTCCACAAGTCCACAATATCATTCAGAATACGAGATTGAACAGTCTATGGGACTGGCCAGGAATGACATTGATTTCTCATTTTCAGTGACCTTTCTGGTTTTATAAGAGTTAGAGACAATGCAAAGTGAGGTGGCATAATGCCCTGTGCACTGCAGTGTTTGTAGTCTCTGACAGCCTTTCCACCTGGTAATAGATCTACATGGAAATCTCTGAGAATTCCAGCCCTGACAAAGGGCAAAACCAGATTCCTTCCACAATCTCCAGTGTGGTTTGCTCCTTGTAACTGTCAGATCTGCTTTCTTTCTCTGGAAAACATGCTTAAAGGAGAAACCACCCTCTTTTTCAGACCGATATCAATATACAAATATCATTGTTTAAATACAATGGACCTATTTCTCAGGGTTAATCCCGTTCATTTCAGACAAACATATCACAGAACATTTTAACACCCAGCACAGCTAATTTTTAAATTACCTTCTCATAAGATTCTGAAAAGTTTGCTACATCTTCACGAAAAACTTCCACGGCCTCAAGTAGATTACTTTTAAAGTTTGGCTGCACTTGAACTAGTTCGTCTTGTACAGACACCTGGAACGAAAAAGAATATTTGACATGAGAGTAAAACTCATATCTTAAAAAGGAAAACTGCAATTCTTTTCCAGCAAGTGTCTTTTCTCACAGGTGTCCTGTAGGAACAGGGATGTCTCTGTTCTCTTGTAATAAAATATATCAACAGCCCATGTGTGCCTACAGGAGATTCAAATTATTCTCATTTGTGATCCAAGAGGCTAGGTCATGTTTCTCTGAAATTGGTAACTGGAAAAAGCTCTCTGACCTAGCTCAGGCCATCGCTGTGGCCACGAAAAGGGTTACTATGACAGACCCAGTCTAGGTCACTTGCTGTCCCTAGAGCCACACCAACAGCTGGGATTAGCAATTTCTAGTAGGTTCACAAGGCTGCAGAGCTTGGAGCAATTTCCTCAAAGAAAGTAATATTACTTTAGGTACAAAAACATTACAAATATCCTCCACATTAACTCATTCAATCCTGGCAACAATCCTGGCAGTGAATTCTACCACGCTAATATTATATCCGTTTTTCAGGTGAGAAAACTGTGGCACAGAGAGGCTAAGTAGCTCTCCCAAGATCCCAGCACCGTAAGAGGCAAGGTCAAGATTCAAAACCCAGTAGTGTAGCTCCTGGGACCCTGTTCTTAACCACTCTCAAAACCAGCATTTATGTATAGGTTGGAACATACACTACATTCAGTTTAATGATGAGTGTAGTACGGAACAGTGTATCTCTACTAAAGGATAGGCCAGGGGCTTTAACGCCAAGAGTCAAAAAGATGGAAGAATCAACCAAGTGATCCCAGCAGCAGCAGACTGGCTTTCATTAAATCTCAGTGGGGAGTTCCCTGTTTCCTTTCTATGGCTCACTTGCCAGCAAGCATTTTTCAAAGCAAGCAATTAGTCAATACTGAATATGTATTTAAATAAATATGAGTATTTTATATGCATTACTTCAAGTGAGCCTTACAACCACATATAAAAAATATGAATATTCTAAATGACCACATGAAGAAATTGAATAACAAAGGTCATTAACTTGCATTAGATCATCCATTTGGTAGGTGGCACAGCTGCAATCACTATGACCCCAATTTCCGTTCTGTGTCCTTGCTACTATGTCTTGCTTCAATATCAGTGATAAAACTTTGCATAAATGAGAAATTTTACACCAGCATCCAATTTATTTGATATTCAGTGAAACTTCTCAGCATAATTAAAAAATGCAGAGTTCACTTTAAACGTTTAACCAATGGCGTGTAAATTTTTACCAACCTCAGAAATGCTTACAGAAATTTATAGCTGTAAATGTCTACATTAAAAAGAAAAAAAAACAATTATCTCAAATCAGGAAACCTAATTATCCACCCTAAGGAACTAGACAATGAACAAACTAAACCCAAAGCAAACAGAAGGAAAAAATAATAAAAACTAGAGAACAAATAAAGACCATAGAGAATTTTTTTAAAAGAGAGAGAAAAATCAGCAAATCAAAGGTTCTTTTTGGAAAAGATCAACAAAACTATCAAATGTTTATCTAGACTAACCAAGAATAAAGGAAAGGAGACTCATATTACTAACATTAGCAATGAAAAAGGGGACATCATTATCAGTATTGTAGAAATTAAAAGGATTTTAAAGGCACAAGCAACAGAGTGAACAGGCAAAATAGGAAATGAGAGGAAATATTTGCAAATCATCTCTTTTAGGCAGTTAATATCCAGAATATATAAAGAGCTCCTACAACTCAACAACAAAAAGACAAGCAGTCTGATTTTAAAATGGGCAAAAGACTTGAATAGTCATTTCCCCAAAGACTATATATACATGGCCAATAAGCATATGAAAAAAATGTTCACTATCACTTATCATTAGGGAAATGCAAATCTAAATCAAAATATGATATACCTCACCCATCAGGATGTCTCCTGTCAAGGAAATAGGAAATAATAAACATTGGTGAGAAATTAAAACCTTTACATTGCCACTATTTGTGACAATGTAAAATGGTGAAGTCACTACAGAAAACACTGACAGTTCCTCAAAAATTAAAAATAGCCAAAAGGAGGAAGCAAGTCCAGTCTCCTTTAGCAGATAAACAAAATGTGATATATATGCATGAAATGGGTTATTCAGCCTTAAAAGGAAAGACATTCTGACACCTGCTACAACAGACAAATGTTAAGGGCAGGGTGCCAAGTGAAGTAAGCCTTTCACAAAAAGACAAATATTATAATTTCACTTCTGTGGGGTAGACAGGGAAATAAAATGATAAAGATAGAAAGTAAAATGTTGGTTGTCAGAGCGTAGGGGAGGAGGAAAATGGAGATGGCAAAATATAAGATGGTAAATTTTATGTTATGTGTATTTTATACAGCTTTAAAAAAAAAAAAAAAAAAAAGTTTAGCACAAAGCTACCGTAACCAAGACAGTATTGCACTGGCGTAAGGACAGACATATAGAAACAAAATAAAGCTAAGTCTGAAATAAGCCCTTCCATTAATGGGCAGTTGATTTCCAACAAGGGTGTCAGGATAATTCGTTGGTGAAAGAAAATCTTTGAAGAGCAATGTTGAGATAACTGGATAACCTTACACCATATATAAAAATTAACTCAGAAGGAATCAGAGACATAAATGGAAAATCTAAAATTATGAAATTATTATAATAAAACACGAAATCTTTAAATCCTAGTTGGGCCACAGTTTTCTAGACACAATACCAAAACACAGGCAACAGCAACAATAGGTAAACTGGACTTCATCAAAATTAAAAATGTATGTGCTGGGCCTGGAGTTGCGGCTCAGCGGTAGAGCGCTCGCCTAACGTGTGGGAGACTCTGAGTTCGATCCTCAGCACTGCATAAAAATAAGTAAAATAAAGGTATTGTGTCCACTTACAACTAAAAAAATATTTTTAAAAAAATGGATGTGTTTTGAAAAACATCACCAAGAAAATTAAATGATAACCCAAAGAATGAGAGAAAATATTTGCAAATCAGATAATGGGCTTGTATCCAAAATTCATAAAGAACTCTTACAGCTCAATTAATAAGAGCACAAGCTGGGTGCAGGGGTGCACACCTGTAATCTCAGCTTCTCAGGAGGCTGACGTAGGAGGATTGCCGAGTTTGAGGCCAGCCTGGGCAACTTAGCAAGACCTTGTCTCAAAACAAAATATGGGTCAGTGGTAGAGGGCTTGTCTAGCATGTGTGAGTCCCTAGGTTCAATCCCCAGCACCAAAAAAATAAATAAACAAATGAATTAATAATTATTAATTAATTAATTAAAAAGTAGAACCCCATTTTAAAGTAAAAGACTTAAATTCATGTTTTTTTTCCAAAGAAGATACAACAAATGGCCAATAAAAGGGCCTTGTAAAAAGATGCCTAATATCATTAGCCATTGAGAAATGAAGTACTGGAGGGCTGGAGCTATAGCTCAATGGCAGAGCACTTGCCTGGCATATGTGAGGCCATGGGTCGATTCCTAGTACTGCCACAAAAGAAAGAAAGAAAGGGGGTGGGGGAGAGGAAGAAAGAAAAAGGAAAAAGAAAGGAAGGAAGGGAGGAATGGAGGGAGGGAGAGAGAAAGATAAATGAAGTATCAGCACATGGAACAATATGTATGAACTTTGAAAATTTATGCAAGTGAAAAACCAGTCACAAAACACCACATGTTGTATAGTTCCATCTATATTAAATGTTCAGAACCACAAAAGGTATATCCACAGAGACAGAGAGAGGATTAGTAGTTGCCAGGGCTGGGATAAGAGGGAGAAGGGGGAGTGACTGCTAATGGGTACAGAGTTTCTTCTGGGGTGATGAAAATGTTCTAAAATTAGATGGTTATGAAATTTTGTGAATAAAGTAAAAACCACTGAATTGTCTATTTCATAATAGTAAACTCTATATATGGCATTGGATTATATCTCAATGAAAATGTTAATTTAAACAATTATGTAGCTGGGCACGGTGGTGCACACCTATAATCCCAGTGGCTTGGAAGGCTGAGGCAGGAGGTTTGTGAGTTGAAAGCCAGCCTCAGCCACTTACTGAGGTCCTAAGCAACTCTGCCACACTCTTAAAATAAAAAATAAAAAAGGGCTGGGGATGTTGCTCAGTGCTTAAGCACCCCTGTGTTCAATCCTTGGTATCAAAAAGAAATAAAACAATTATGTTTTTAAAGTATGAAATATTTTTAAAATAGTGACTTTAAAATAATAATTAAATTTATACTTACAGCTTTGCTCTGCAATTTGTTGAAAGAATATCTCAAGGTATCAACAGCTTCTGACTCTTCCTTGGTTACTTCAACTTCAAATCTGTTTAAAATACCGTAGGCTTCCTGCAGAGTACAGGTGAGTTCAGAAACACCACAAGGGGAAGCAATTGCCAAACAATTCAGATGCCTTCTAGAAACACTCCTACATCTTAGGAGACAGCAAATTCTACAAGAATGGTTTTCAAAATTAAAGATGTAGATAAAGCACATTTTGATTCTCACTGCCCACCACACAATGACTCCAGATCACAGGCTCTATAATCTGCACTTATTAAGCACTTATGTGATTCTGGTGGAAACATAGGCAGATCACACTGGGACACATTATCCTTTAAAATATCCCTACAGGGCTGGGTATATAGCTCAGTTGTTAGAGAGCTTGCTTTGCACGCACAAGGCTCTGGGTTCAATCCCCAGCACCACAAAAATAAATAAATAAATAGCATCCCTAGAGTTAATTTCTGTCTCTCCCCTTGACCTTGTCCCAGTGTTACACAAGATAATTCCTCATACTCTACAGGGATTGGCTATAAAAGGAATAATGATGATGTAGACATACTCCACAGAAAAGAAATTTGAATGATTCAAGGGATGGATGGGCAATTAGCTTTACCAAAATAATGTCAACCAAAGAATAAAGCCCATGTATTTAGGAAAAACTACATAACAATGTATTCAATCTTAAGGAATATGTGGTCAGCATACAAAATTCCTAAATACTAAGATTATTAAAAGTAGTAGAAGTATGAAGTCCATTAGCTACCAAGAAGCATAAACTCCAAATGGGTCAAGAAAGCATAAAATAGTGATAAGCACTGGGCACCGAGAGGAGGCACTGTGAGTGCCAATTCCCCAATTCTTGGTAATAAGGGAAGGAGCACTTTGTCTACAAAGAAATTAGAAATCAGTGTTAAAACAAGTTGAGTCTAATTTTTATTATCATCATGAGTCAGAAATTGTAAGTTATTACTAATATTAGTCACAAAATACTTGTGATAGACAAAATAATTGCATTCCCCCAATGTTGTCCACATCCCAATCCCCAAAACCTGGGAATAGATTACCAAAAAGGGGCAAAAGGCACTTTGCAATTGTAATTAAGGAGCTATCAATGGGGAGATTATCTTGAATTAACCAGGTGGCCCATATAATCACAAAGGTCTACGTAAGGGAAAGAAGGAGGTAGGAGAGGTGGGAGTCAGAGAAGATCTGATGAGAGAGAAGCAGACATAGGAACGGTACCACGGGGTACGGGGGAGGGAATGAGCCAAGGAGTGTGGGCAGCCTCTACAAGCAGAAAAGACAAGGAATGAACTCTCCCCTAGAGACTCCCGAAGGAAAATGGTCTTGCTGTCATATGAATTTTAGCCCCATAAGACCCATATTTGTACTTTTGGTCTCTAGAACTATAAGAGAGTAAGTTTGTGTCATTTTACACCATTTAGAATTTATAATCGGTGATTTGTTATAGCAGCAACAACAAACTACAGTGCATTTTTCTAAAATCATCCTTTCTTGATCTAAGTTCCAACAGTTTACTATTGAGCCTAGGTGGGCTACTCCCAGTGGTATGCCACTGCCATGAGTAAGACCTAAAACTGGTTTCTAAGGAAAGCCAAAGATATTTGGAAAACTTGCCTAACATACTGGGATTATATGGGAGGGGTGCAGCTATCCTTTTCCATGAAATATTAGTGCAGAATTATTGAAAGCTGTCTAGCACAGAACAACATTATTAATATATTAATATTCCTTTAAATACAATTGGTTATTAATAATTGTTGAAACTCCCCTGAAGACATCAACATCAGGAAAGATATTTCATAGATAAAAAGTGTTAACAAAATCTCCTTTCTAGTATGTTTCTATTTAGGGGGGAAAAAAGGCATTTCAAGAAAGGAAAATGCAATAGTTTCTTACTTCAATTGGTCCCAAGGTCATGTCCATTTGGATTTCATTATCCCGGATAGCAGACAAGGCTTCCATTGCAAATCTGACATCATCTAAATCACGAATAGGTCTAGATAACTTTTTCAAGTATTCATTGATAAATGCTATCATGTCTGACATTTTCTTTTTGTATTCTTCATTCAAATATCGACAGAGTAACATCTTCCATGCCTTAGCCTCAATTGATAAGGCTAATTTCATTGGCTCTGATGAAGACCAAAAAGGTTAAAATAGAATGTAATTTGCATTCTGAAACAATCCACTGTGCGTGTGATCTGAGCTTCTGTACTGCACTGTCCCATTCACTAGTCACCAATCACATGTGGCTATTGAACATCTGAAATGTGGTTAGTCCAAATCAGATGCACTGGCAGGTTAGTGAAGACTTAATTCCTGTTCCCATGGAGGATGCTCAGCTGTGCATGGGAAAGAGGCATGTGGGGGAAAATTTCCAAATCTCTGTCTCTGGCCACTCCATTAGCAGCCCTCACTCATTCCCCATTCTCCTCTAGGGAACCCCCCTCAGTGGGCTGAAATCTATCCTTCAGCCTCCAAGCCAAGGACCAGTTTTCATGTTATTCTGCTCCCCACCTCATCTACCTGGAGAGAGCATTTGTATGCCCTGCACCCTGGCTGATTGTCCCAGGCCAATCCTGACCTACGATGGACCAATCAGAGACCCTTCTTGAGAGTTTGGAAAGAGAATGGAGAAGGAGCCACATGGTCTGGGAAACAGAAAAAGTCAGAGGGAAAAAGAAATGAGAGGCAGAGGGATACTCCTCAGCTTCCTTTACTGGCCCTGGTCCTGGCCGGTTCTGAAGGTCCAGCTGCATCTTGGACTCCAGGAAACACACTTTTTTCCTTTACATTGTTCAAGTGGAGTGCTGTTTCTTGAAACCCCAACAGCTGGAATCTACCTTCCCAATCCTCAGCCATGCTTCCTTTCTCCCCAGCTCTGCTAAGTTTGAAACATAGTCCCCCCACCCCCAACTCCCAACAGCGGAGGGGTGAGATCCTACCTCAGGCCCCCGTCAGGGCCTCTTTTCTCACTCCTCAGGCCCAGGAATTCAGCCCCCTTCCCCTTTCTTTATAGCAGGTGTCACCTTTCCACTGTTTAGTTTCCTCTGTCCAGAAACAAGCACCCTCATCCACCACAGCACTGTGGCTACGACTGTTTTTCATATTAAGGATCACAGCATCAACCATGATGAGGAGACAATTAGCAATTTTAAAATTTGCTGTACACACAGTTTCCAAAACGCTGCAGTAGGAGGTCTTGTGATTAATGCCCCTAACGTATAGCTCCTCGTTTCCAGCTAATTAAGCCCCTCTAGTCTGCATGAATCTTCCCCAGATTAAGTCCTTTCTTGGTAGATATAATATGTAATATATACTGAGCACCCACTGTTGGCCAGGGACTATTATAATGTCTCACAGAAGGCATTTAATGAAGTGGCTATTGTCACTAATGCCAGCAGAGGAAATGGAGGTTAAAGTAGTCGAGTAACCTGAGGAGTCAAACCCAAGGGCCACAGTCAACGTTGATTACCTGAGGGCAGATCTAAAGAGCTACGGAAGGTGGATAGTTGGTGTAAAATAAATATCAGCTGACAATGAAGTCTTTCCACATGGTCAAGACAGATTCATTGTCCTGTTACCATGGTTAACCATTTAGTGACCAGTTCAAACCGTAGACCCACTCACCTCAGAGGTCTGCAAGTCACTCAGGGTGCCTCCTTCCTAAATGCCAGCTCATCCAAAGGGACACACCAGTAAAGCGACCAACCAACAGGTCTCACCTGAGTAGGTAAGCATCCTTCTATAGATGAGCTTAACCTAGATCCATAATCCTTGAACTCCATGCTGAGACCATTGGTCAGTCCTCTGGGGACAGTGCCTGATCATCACTGCGCTCCCTCACCATAGTAAGCAATAGTCAGCTCGGGGTTTGTATCTCACATACTTAAATGATTGTCACATCATCCCAGGATGATGGACTTCTCAAGGGACTTCAAACTGATTTGACCCTTATCTCATGTACACCCTCCTCACAGTAACCTAAAAGAGTTTGTCACCCGCTGTTTTAGTTGTTCAATAGCGAGCTGAGGAATCCACCTACGCAATGTGCACATGCATGTGAAGAATATGGATGGTCTGGAATTATTTAACATTTATAACATGATACCAAGGTAGCTTCATAGCTGCTTGCTCTAAAATAGCATTTCATGTGAACATGCAAATACATCACATTACAAATATTTTTTAAAAATTTTAATTACCTGTATGCAATTCAAGTGCACCTACAACAATAATAGGCTTCAACTCATCAATCTCCTGTTCGAAAGTAGTATAGTGCAGAATTTCTGATCTGATTTCAGTCAGAGAAGGGTTGTTAGCCAAAAATTCCTGCAGTAGGCAACAGTTAATTTTTATTTATTTTCTTAACAGTATCAATCTTATACTTGTAATCACTAAATTAAAAACTTGCATTTATTTATGCATTTGTATACTGTATGTGTTCTGGGGCCAGTGGCCTGGGAAAGAACAGGATATCCTGGTAGTCCTGGGAGAGTGAAGGAATTTCACACCCCATGGTGAATAACCAGTTTTATTCAGAGTTCTTAAGTTTCCTTAAGTCTCCTGAATTTGGTCTATTTAGACCCAGTCAGCGAGGTCTAAATAAAAGTGACACACACTTGAATACATGGCCTCTAGACAGTTCCTGGCACACAATGGGCACTCAGTTTTTAAGGGAATTCAGTGAAATCTGTCAGAACCTCATTATTATTAATTGCCTCCAACTGTCAGTGGGAAAATTACCACCAGCCACAACCGGTCAGGTGCTTGTTACTTATGGGTTCTGAGCCTCTGCTCATGAGTTCCTGTCGTTACACTGTCTTCATGATACCCCTCAAGCATTAAGAGACCAACAGAGCACAAACAACATCCCAAGTAGCAGAAATACACCTTCACTTTCATGTCTCGGTCCTCTGTCCAGAGAGCCTTGTACTTGTCAAAGTCCTGCAGGGCCTCCTGGGCCACCTTTCTTAAGGAATTCACAGAGGAAGAAAGCAGGAGGACCAGCTTGGAAATATCCTTGTGCTCCGCCACCCCTGGGTAAAAATTCTTCAACTTCCTCGCAGGAATAATCTCTTCAAAAGATCCTGAAAGTAGAGGTTTTCACACTCTAGATAAGTTCTGTGTTCAATTTTAAATACTATCAATTTTAGTACTCATAGGGTTTTTCCTTCAAAAAAAATCTATTTTCTTAAAGGCACTCTCTCCAAATAATTAAGAGTTGTGCCAAGTAATTGGGTGATACTGTCTTGCTGTCTTCACTCCTCAATCTATTGTGTCAGATTTTGAGGTCTAGATTTCTTTAACCTGGAGAAAATGTGTTACTCAAAGGGGAGAACTAGAAGACACTGATTTAAACCCTCTGAAATTAAGACAGGTACAGTGGCACACACCTGTAATCCTAGTGACTCAGGAGGCCAAGACGGGAGGACTACAAGTCCAAGGCCAGCCTGGCCAATTTAGCAAGGTTCTAAGCGGTTTAGAAAGGCCTTGTCTTCAAAAAAAAGGGGGGAGGGGGGCTAGAGATTATATCTCAGTGGTTAAGCACCTGTGAGCTCAACCCCAGCACCAAAACCAAAAAGTTTAAAAAGTCCTTCAAGGAAAATTTAAAAGAATTGGAATTGCTACTGCTACCCTAGAAAAGAGCACAGTGGTTGAAGGAGAGAGACCACATTTACTACCCAAATGACCTTGGACCAGTTATTTCATCTTCATGACTACCCTCATGAAGATTAAGCAAGACAGATCCTGTCTGTCGTCAATGAAGCATCTGGTACACACAGGTCATGCAAAACAATTAACCACTGCTATAAACATCCTCCAGCAAAACACAAATTTGATCATGTCACTGCCTTGACTGAAATCCTCAAAGATTCTCCATCCACCAAGAAGAATCTTTACTAATACTTTAGTTTGGCCTGTACAGAAATTTACTTTTTTTTTTTTTTGGTACTGGAGAATGAACCCAGGAGTGCACTGAGCCACATCCCCAGTAGGGCCTCACTAAGTTGTTGAGACTGGCTTTGAACTTGGGATCCTCCTGCCTCAGCCTCCTGAGCCACTGGATTACAAGCATGTGACACCACACCCAGCAGCAATTTAATTTTTAAAAAATAGTCACTAAAAATTAAAAATCATGACATTTCACATGAAATTCCAGCATCTCTCTTTAAAGTGGCAAAATTTTGTAGTATGAGGCCCATTTTTCTGCATGGTTACAATCAGCTAAAGCTCAATGGTGTGCTGATTTACCACAGTCCTCAGTAAGCCCATTTGATCCTTTATTTTGTCTGATATTTAATCAGAATTGAAGCAAAAGAAAATACAAGACACTGGCTTAATTAACTAATTAATGTTGGGATGTGCCTTGGAAGTTCAATCCTTTTCCTTGCTAAGAAGAATTCCACTATATAAGTAAACCATGTGATTTTGATCTATTCACCAATTTTCAGATATTGTTTTGTTAACAATTTGGAGCTATTACTAATAATACAGCCGAAATATCATGCTGAAAGTAAAATTAGTGCTAAGGTTTACTTTAATTTTTAACTTTAAAGATGAACTAATTTTTCAGACTACCTTAATAGAACAGTGATTAAAAACCTTTATTCATCCATGACCAAAAACCAGGAAAAAAAATAGCTACATGCTATATTTTAGGTGAAAGATGGAAGAACACCAGTTTTTTAATGCAAAATTTAACCAAGAAACATATCAAAATAACTTTTCTTTAAAAACCTATATGTTGGGCTGGGGATGTGGCTCAAGCGGTAGCGCGATCTCCTGGCATGCGCTGGGTGCTGGGTTCAATCCTCAGCACCACATACAAATAAAATAAAGATGTTGTGTCCACCGAAAATTAAAAAATAAATATTAAAAAATTCTCTCTCTATCTCTCTCTCTCTCTCTAAAAAGAAAAACAAAACAAAAAAAACTATATGTTGTCAAACCACAGAAGAATCAGAAAGGCTATGTAATAATGGTTACAATCCTAAGATTCTATTTCTCTGAGATTTAACTTTCTTACTCTCTTCCCTCTTCAGCGATTTTCCTGTGCTTGGGTGATTCAGGTCGGTAGTGGTCCGAGTGGGGCTGGAAATAGCAGACTTGATGTGGCGGACCTGCTGCTGTCCCCAGTGAGCCACTCCTCTGCTGACCTCCAGCGTTAACTGGATCATTCGGTTAATGGCTTGCTGAATGTCATCCAGACTTGGAACCATTACCTGTGGAAAGAAGCAGCCAGGACACAATACTACCAGCACAGACCATCCACCCCTCCAAGTCTCAGCATCCCGGTTTCCCATGGAGTGGGCAAAGCTTTGGCTGGCCCTACAGAAGGCCGCTTTAAGGATGGGCTGCAGACTTTCTCCATCCTGCAGTTCTCCCATTCCATCCATTCCTGCCAGCCAAAAGGTCAAATGTAGTCCTCTTCACCCTCTCCCTGTGAGCATGACCAGATGAAGCTGAAAAATGTCAACTACACGTTGGAATGACCATGGAACAGAATGACGGAGGTAGCTAGATAGTGACCTTGACTCTTTGAACTGCATCAGATAAGCTAAGAAGCTATCCTTCAGGAGGCTGAGCCACACAAATGTGAAGTTAGGTGGCACACAGGCTGCTTCTGCCTGGCATCTTGCTCATTCTGTGTGGCTTGGAGTTCCAGATGCCAATAAACAGCTGGGGTAGTTGTAGAGATAAGCTGTGGGAAGGCTCAGGGGATACACGGTGCTCAGGACATGGGCTTATTCTTCTATTCTGCCATTCATGGGTTGCTTCACAGTGGTGGGTTTGGGGTGAGGACTTACATAATGCTTTTATTTTAGTGATTTAGTGTCCAAAGTAAGAAAACTCCAAGTGATTTGTAGGACATCTAACAACTGATGGCAAAACAAATACTTAACTATTTCACCAGGCTTCAAAGCACCATGAGTTATGCAGAAGTAATTTTTAATATAGATATAAAGGATAACATTTTTATTTTTGTAAAAGAGAAAGTAAAAAGATGAATAGGACCAAGATGGTCCTCTAAATGAAAGTTCAGTTCTAATACTACACTTCCTAAATACATTGCCAAAATATCACTGTATTTAATACTTACCACATTAGGGATTGCAAGATGTACTTCGGTTTTTATAAAGGAAATGATATCTTCTGACCGCTTTCGTCCATAAGGGCTACAATAAGATGGACATTAAGCTGATGAACTTTTGCCTCAAATTTCACAAATAGCTTGTTATGCTCCAAGTTTCCATACTAGAAATAAAGTCCATTTTCAAAACACTAAATTACCCCCAGAGAGTGTTACTTATAATAGAGCCATAAATTGCAGAGAGCTAAGAAAACACAATGATTTAACAGTATTAGAAGCAAAATGTTAATCTCACAGACACTTTCTAGTATTTGAATGTTTCTTGCGCAGTAACCATTTAATAATATCCACACAAGGCAGTCTTTCTTCTCTGCTCAGCGATGCTGCACCCTGAGATCAGCAACAACAAGCACGTACCTTCATAGATGTTGTTATGTATACATTTCTAAAAGATTGAACAGGAGGTTTCTGGTTGAGGTTTTCCAAAAAGTGCTTTATAACACAGTACCACTACCCAGCAACTCAGGAGACTGAGATAGGAGGATTGTAAGTTCCAGGCCAGTCTTAGCAACTTAGCAAGGCCCTCAGCGACTTAGTGAGATCCTGTCTCAAAATAAATAAAAAGGGCTGGGGATGTAGCTCAGAGGTAAAGCACTCCAGGTTCAATCCCTGGTACCAAAAAATAAATAAGAATCAAAAAACTAAAACAGTGTCACTCATGCACAGACATACAGACATGTGTCTAGCAATGAAGGACATACCCAGAGCTGCAGGTAAGTTTGGCTCTCTTCCTATGCCAGGCAAAAATATTTAAAAAGCAAACTTTCTGTCACTATTGAAAAACACCTCCACGTGCAAGTACAAGCTGACTGGGGGAGGGGGTCACAAGAAACACTGACTCTGAGTTCAAAACCAGAGACCTCACATTGAGTCATCTAGGCCAACATCAATGGTTCCCAGATTAACATATTCCTAAAAGGAACTCTTTGAACTTAAAGCAAGCAAGCAAGCAAGCAAATGGCTTCTAATTCATGGTGTCCCTCTGAAATTTAAGATGCAGCAATAAAACTAGGGGATACTGAAATACAAAGGGTACTAAATAGAAACAAGCAGCCAGAGAACAGGTCCTAGATCATTCAGTAACTTATTTAGCAAATCAGAGGGTTGGCTCAAGGAGGTCTCCAAAATTTTAGAGGCAAACTACAAAGAGATAGAAATTACTAAAGAAAAGGGCAGAGCAAGGACCACGATGAGTAACATCCATTGAGTGCTTAACGTATGCCAGAAACTTTCCATCAATTAACCCATTTCATCCTTGAATTCACTCCGCAAAGCAGATACTATGATAATTACTCCTATTTTATAGATGAAGAAACTAAGGCAGAGAGAGGCTAAGAAATTCACAGAGAATCACTCAGCTCAGGAATGCTTCACTACCTAGATCCAGGTATGAATCCTACACAGCTATGGCAGGAGGATCTCAAATTCAAGACTAGCCTGGGCAACATCTGGAGATCCTTCCTCAAAATAAAAAAAAATTTAAAAGAGCTGGGCATGTGGCTCAGTGGTAGAACACCTTGCCTGACACACATGAGGCCTTCGGTCCAATTCCTGGCACTGCCCAAAATAATTTAATTTAAAAATAAAAAGGATAGGACTGGGGATACAGCTCAGTGGTAGAGCTGTATTCAATCCTGGGTTCAATCCCTAATACCACACACACACACACACACACACACATATATACACACACAAAATGAAATTAAAAATTGAAACAGAAACTCATTCCAGATAAAACTAACAATATAGTGGTATAAAAAGTCTAAAATAAGTACACTGAAAATGCTCAAAGAGATAAATAAAAGCTGTCTCCCAGAGAAAAAAAATTAAAAATAGAGAAATTGCTAACTAAGGAAAAAAATGATATAATATTTGGAGGATGAGAAGGAAAGTATTTATCTAAATATTTAAAATGCAGTAGACAACATAATCTCTAGAAAAGATACAGAGGTCCTTGCCCATAATGTAGTTCACAAAGGCAAAAGCAGTATGTATGTATGTGTGTATATATGAATGACAGAGTAGTGAGGAGACAGGAAGGGCAGGTTGAGAGGCCCCAGCATATAAGACGACCACTTGCCCAGTGGACCCAGGAGAGTCCCCAGTTAACTCTGACCTGGCACCTCATCTGGATATTCACAAAAGTGTCCTAGTTGGAACAATAAATTATATAGTCATTGTGTTCAATATTCAATTAGTAGGCATTCCAGAAGAAATCAATGAAGGAATGTCCTAGAAGAAATAACTAAAGAGGAAATTGGTGAGATTTTTCCAGAATTAAGGGAAGCCATGAGCCCTCAGATAGGAAGTGCTCTGTGTGAACAAAGCAGAACTTAATAAAGACAAATCCACCCAGGGTCAGCAAACTGCAGAAACATCAAGGATAAAAAAAGAATCTTTGGTTAGGTACACTGCAAACATCTCATCAGCAGACAACATGGGTCAGGAAAAAAAAATGAAGAAATACTTGCAAAGCACTGAGAGGAAAAACTAACAACAAAGGCATTTTCAGACATACAAAGAAAAATAAGAAAATTCACCTCTCACAAATCCTCGCTAAGGAACAGGTGGTATACAAAGCATACAAAGAATCTGGGGATTTTATAAAATATGCCAGTAAATAAATTATTTTTGAGTGTTGCAAAAAAAAAAAAAAAAAGGCAAAACTAAATCATCAAACTGCAGTAGTCATATAGGCATAGTACAGTAAGTAAAGCCTGCACAGGCCCTTGTAGTCAGAAATAATTCGAGAAAACTGCAAAACTACAGAAAGTCTTGTGCTTTAAAAGCAAAATGTGTGCTTTCTAGATTCAAAGACAAAAGATATAGGATAAAGATATACAAAATGTATAGAAGGCATTTTAAATAGAGTTGTTTTGTAATTGTTGTTTTGTGTGGTTTGGTTTGATTTGGTTTGTTTGCAGGACTAAGAACTGGACCCAGGGATGCTCTACCACTGAGCCCCATCCCCAACCCTTTTTATTTTTTTATTTTGAGATAGGTTCTCACTAAACTGCTAAGGCTGGCCTCAAACTTAAGATGCTCTTGCCGAGGCTCCCTGCATTGATGGGATTACAAGCGTGTACCATCACACCTGGTGAGAATTTATTTTAAAAGACATAAATATCACTTCTTTTTCTAAGATTGATAATTTTGAATATTTTTTGTAATGGTTAATTTGAATTGTGAATTTGATTGGATTGAGATGTCAAGGATTAAGAGGGGTATGGGTGTGTCAATGAGGGTGTGTCTAGGAATGACTGGCATGTGGGATCGCCAACTGAAATGGAGACCCTCCCTAAGCATGGGCAGCACCAACCAATAGGATGATGGCTTGGATGGAATAAAAGTTGGAGGAACAAGGAAGCGATGAACCCAGCCTAATTCTATTTTAAGATTGGGAGCCATCTTGTCACAAAGTCATGGAAAAAAAAAATTCTGTTTTACAACAAATTTCTTCTATTTCTAAACTTGCTTGGAATGCCTGCCCATGCCTTGAACTCACCCATGCCTGGCTTTCCCTGACCAGATAAAAACTCTCTCTGAAACCTTAGCAGCACCTCATAAATTCTGGCTTTCCCTGACCAGATAACAACCCTCTCTGAAACCCTAATGGCACCTCATAAATTCTGATGTTGAGATCTAAATTTACTCTCTAATTTGAAATGTTGAACCATTTAGGTCATTAACCTACTATCTGCCTTTGTATTATGCTTTTCAAAATGCTGTTATCTGTAAGTTCTCAAGACACTCCCCTTTTTACAACTTTTTGTGCTATAAAACCATGCTGCTAGAGAGCTGAGGTACTGTCCTGTAACCCATGGATTTCGGGAGAGACAGTCCTAGCCGGTTGGAATTACAAGCTTGCTTTAATCTGATTTAAAATTGGAGTCGGTGGTCTTTTCTTTGCAATGTGGTTTAATAGAAACAGCAGCAGATGCAAGCTCTTTTCTTCTTGAATGGGTTCTTGATTGCTGCTGCAGTCATCTGAGGATATAGGGCTTTCACTTCTTCACTCTTCCAAAGTGGATTCTTCAGAAGCCTTTGTCTCAGACTAGGGTAGCACTGTTGATCCATCTTGTTCTGGAGCTTCAGCCTCTTGGACTGCGCAGCTAGTGGTTCTCCCAGCTTTCCAGCCTGTAGACGGCCACTGTGGACTATCCAGTTTCTGGTTGCATAAGCCAATTTAATAAGTCCCCCTTTTATAATTATACTTCCTCTTGATTCTGATCCTTTAAAGAACCCTAATACATTTTTAAAACTCAGCAAAAGAAAAATGAAAATTAATAAAGAAATAAAAAGGTAAGGGGGAACGAGCAAAAGAGAATATCAAGCTTCTCCATGTGGTCAGGGATGATGATGATCAAGCTAAAGCACAGGCATTGATGTGATCAAATTGTAACGCTAAAGAGACCATTCCTACAACAGTGTGGGAGACGGATTTGAGAGGTAGAGAAAAGGGCACGGGCAGCACCTAGTGACCCCCGCAATTAGAGAAGATATTTGCTTCATTATTATTAACAAAATAATATATTGCAAATATTTATTACTTAATCCACTCCAATAAAAAAAAAAAGGCAGGCTGGGCTGGGGTTGTGTCTCAGTGGTAGAGTGCTTGCCTAGCACATGTGAGGCACTAGGTTCAGTTCTCAGCACTACATAAAAAAAATAAAGTTATCATATCCATCTACAGCTAAAAACATTTTTTTTAAAAAAAAAGAGAAGAAGAGAAAAACCCTTAAAAAAAAGCAGGCAGAAAACACCACAAACTATAAGGAAAAGACAAATATCCATAAACACATGAAAATATATTCAATCTCATCAGTAACCAAGAAAATGAGAATTTAAATCCAGATGAGATGCCATTTCACACTCTGTGTTAGTAAGAATTTCTAAAATGAAAAATATTGTTTTCAAGGATGAGGAGCCACGGACCCTCTCATACTATGCATTGCCTGGTGAAGTGAGCCATGCATGCACCCTAGGACCCAGGAGATCAGCTCTTAGCAGGTGCAGCAAGAGGCAGATGCAAGAGGGCTCAGAGGTGTTTTATTCATGACAGCCCAAGCTGGAAACAACCCAGTGACCACCACCGGCGGAACAGATAAACAGATTGTGCACGCTCCAACTCCACCAAAGTGTTAATAAACTGTAGCAAGACAGATGAATCTCAGAAAGGTAATGCTGAGCACAAGTCAAATACAAACAAAAGGCAATGACACATTGGAGATAGAAACAAGTGATAAGCTCTAAAGAAAACCAAGACCAAGACCAAGTTCAGGCGAGCAGGGAGAGGACCAGTCAGGGAATGCCAATCTTCTCAATCTTGGCCTGGGTGACAGGAACATGGTTGTTTATTCAATTACAGTTCTTGCAGTATTATAGGGATTTTTTTTCAAACAGCCTTTTAATGGATGTTTTATTTTAAATTTTATATTTTTTAAAATTAATAAAAATTAAAATAATATTATTAGAATCATATTATTATAGGGAGTATTATCAGACATAGTTAGCATATTTTCAACTTGCCTTGCAACAAATATTCTTCTTTTCATTGTATCCAAAGATAACCGTGTAGCTTTTTGAAGACTGTCCAGTAGTTGATGAGAGAAAAAAGCAAAGACCTCTTTACATTCCTGTAATAAGAAATCATATTAAATTTCATACCCCAAAATAAACTTCCATCATCCCCAGAACAATGACACATATTAGAAGTTACATGTGAAAGGCGAGAAATAATACACTATACAATTTCAATGACACTATTTAAATAAAGGTAATACTAAATTACTTGTCTGGTTTTTTTTTTAGGCAAATAACATTACATGAAAAGTGTGCTTGCAGCCAGGTGTGGTGGTGCCCACCTGAAATCCCAGCTAATCAGGAGGCTGAGGCAGGAGGATCACAAGTTTGAAGTTAGCCTGGGCAACTTATAGTGAGATTCTATCTCAAAATAAAAAGGGCTGAGGATGTAGCTCAGAGGTAGGATGCTTGCCTATCATGTGTGAGGAGAGGGAGAGAGAGAGAGAGAGACTAAGAGAAGAGAAAAGAAAAAAAGAAGAGTGTTTTGCAAAAACACCCTATCAAACCAGAATGACTGACTCAAAATATAAAAATCAAAAACAGTTTATTTAAAATCATCCTGGTTTGCTCAACACTGAATCATTCACCCAACAAACCTGAAGCACTTGAGTGCTGTGTACTTCTCAATGCTGAGGGGCATGGGCACAGGTGAAAGATTTGTCTCTATCATCAAAATGTTCAGCATGGTTTGAGGTGGGTGGTGAACCCCCAGGGCTCAGCAAGCCCTCTACCTCAGCCCCCAGCCCCATCTGGCTCACACATCAGGGTCCAGATTCTGACTACTCTGCCCCCTGGGGCTAAGTAGGAGAGTAAGGTTGAGTTGGGTTGGAAGAGTTATTAGGAATGAGCAAAAAAGAATTTCAAGCTTCTCCATGTGGTCAGGGGTGATAATGATCAAGCTAAAGCACAGGCATTGATGTGATCAGATTGTAATGCTAGAGAGACCATTCCTCCGATGGCGTGGGAGTCGGATTTGAGAGGTAGAGAAGACAGCACAACGCAGCTCCCAGTGACTCCCACAATTAGGGAGTCTCTACTGGGGCTCAGTCTTGTTTTAAGACCCCCTAATCTGGTATCAAAGGGAATGCAACTGCTAGTGAGGGTTCACTGAGATGGGGGGCACTTTTCCTGTTCAGCTTTCTGCCTGTTGTTAAACTCATCGTTAATGGCTTCCTGGTGCGTGGTACTGCAAATTCTAAGCTAAAATCTAGACCCTGTAGGGAATCATCTCCCAACCAGTTTGTGATCTCGTCATTGAGCAAGAAGGCAAGTTTATTACAGTTAGAATTTATTTCCAAAACTGTATTATAGTATGTAAAAGTAGGTAAGAAAAAAGAATGAAGAGAGGGTGGGTATGAGGGATTAAAAGAAAACTGCCAGGAGGAGGAGAAAGCAGGAACGTGTGAGAGTGGCCTTCAAAGTTGATAGGTGACCATGAGACAGAAACCCCCTGCCTCCTTTTCAACCTTCACCCTCACCACAATGTGACCATTTGCCCATTCAATCTGTTTCTCCTGCTGGGAAAGGCCACGGGTCAACCATAGTGCAATCCCTGGGCCCCAAGTGAATCATTATCAGGACTTGGGATACAGACAACTCAATTAAACCCAATAACAAGGACAAAGTTCCACACTGAGTGAAATGAATGGGTGCTATAAGTTGCATTTACTATGTAAGAAAACATGGCCAGACCACAATGGAGGAAGATCCTATAGAAACTGTAACAGACAAACCTCATCAAAAGTTAGTGATAGGGAGCTGGGGTTGCGGCTCAGCGGTAGAGCGCTTGCCTAGCACGCCTGAGGCACTGGATTCAATCCTCAGAACCACATAAAAATAAAATAAAGGTTATTGTGTCCACCTACAACTAAAACAATTTTAAAAAAAAATAAAGTTAGTGATATTGGGAAGAACCTTAAGGATTACCTGATCTTACAATGTGCAACTGGAAATTGTATTTTTGGGAATCTGTTATAAATTAGGCATAGGTTAGTTTCAGAACTGCCTGGAAGTAGCCCCCTTTGGGTTACGTATAATCCAATTAGTCATAATGAAATCTGCAAGAGGTTGTTTCACAGTAAATACCTTTTTAAACTCATCCTCTTTGTCATTATCATCACCCTCGGTCACCAAATTCGACTCATAATCATTGCCTTCGCCCTCCTCCATTTCACTTCCAAAAACAACATGTTTCTGGTGTTCTATGGATAGAAGACAAAACAAAAACAGAGTATGTAAATTCTTCAGCATTAGGTTTATTCTATGTGGCAAAACCTTCTTAGGAAGCTCATTTTTTAAAGCTGTTAAAGACTTACTTTTATCTTTCTTTCATTTACATATTTTTTTTGCATTTGTTCCTATAGGAGTGTCATCCTCAAATTCAATTAAACCGTGAATCTCAGTAGAATCATCATTTTACTAAGAAATATAATTCTGTCAATATACTCTTTTTTAAAAATATTTTTTTAGTTGTAGTTGGAAACAATACCTTTATTTTTATTTGTTTTTATTTTTATGTGGTGCTGAGGATCGAACCCAGTGCCTCGCACATGCTAGGCGAGTGCTCTACCGCTGAGCCACAACCCCAGTCCCTGTCAATAAACTCTTAATGTCTAGAATTAAGACAAGTTTTAAGAGGGTTTTACATATTATGTTTCTTAATTATTTGTTCACCTGTTGAGTTTTCTAACTTAATGAAGATTTATTTTTAATTTTTGATACTTGTGATTTAAAAACATTTAAAAACATTAAACTAAGTGAAGACTTCTTGGAGCAAAGACAGCATGCTGTGCATTCTCATTTTAGGCTCAGAGCATCTCAACCTCAGCACTACTGATATTTGGGGCTTTGTCATTGAGAGCTATCCTTTAGGATATTTAGCAATATCCCTGGCCCCCCTACCCAATCCTCTTAGAATGTCACTTGCATGAGTTTTCTGCTTGACCAGAATGTTCTCTCATTCCAAAAAGCCATAGTTCAAACATAGATGCCATAGTTCAAACATGTTGGTCTGTAGCTCACCCTTTTAGGCAAAGCTATCTCTTCAAGTCTCCTTCAAAACCTCAACACTAATCAAAATGGATTCTACTGTCACGTATAACTAAAAGGAACCAATAAAGTTTTTTTTTTTTTTTTAATCACATTGGAGCTGGGCACTGTGGCACACACCTGTAATCCCAGCAGCTCTAGAGGATGAAGCAGGAGGATGGCAAGTTCAAAGCCAGCCTCAGCAATGGCAAGGCACTAAGCAACTTAGTGAGACCCTGTCTCTAAATAAAATACAAAATAGGGCTGGGGATTTGGCTCAGTGGTTGAGTGCCCTGGTAACCCCCCACAAAAAACAATCACATTGTACATCATCATATGTGCAAATACGTGTCAATCAAAAATTTTAAAATACAAACAAAAGAGACCTTTTCAATGTCTTTTCCTGAAACAGAAATAATTTAATCTGCACATTGCCTCATGAATATTTGAGGACATTGACTGTAACTTCTTGGCCAAAGAATCAAAGTGTGTATCCACCTTATTAAGGTTAAGAAGATAACTGGCAATTGGCAAAAATAGATAACATATCTTTTATTAAAAAAAAAAAAAAATCCACACCAGTCAGTGGCCTGCCTCACACAAAGCCAACCTCCCCCTATGTTACTGAGCAGGGGATGGTGGGAAGAGCAAGTATCTAGGCAAATACAGGGATCATGACTGACATATATAGACAAGCCCCCATAAAATATTAACAAGTAAATCCTCCAATTACAAATTTCTACCTAGACAGTTCTTATTTCGAACTTGAAAACAAAACTTCAAAACAAAATATCTATTTCCCTTCAAATGTACCCAAAGATTCTAAATATGTAGGAAAGGGCAATCTGAGCAATACTAAAAGTTCCAGATTCTTAAACCACAATTAAGGAAGCAGGAAGCAAAGATCTCTTCCTGGGAATCTTTTCTTAAAATCCTCTGCCCCTGCTAGAGAAGATCAAATTCAGCAGCTTGTTTTGGAGGGGCTTATTTACATATATTTACTAAAATTATTAAAACTTTGGACTTCATTGAGGGAATGAGATTCTGAAATTGGGAGGACTGGAAATGGAGTCAAAATCATTTCAACCACTTTAAATAATCCAGGCACCTTGTCATATAGATTTTCCTCAGCAAAGTGAATCAGGGTGATGAGGGCTTTGGCAAAGTCAAAAATCGTGAAGACAAAGCTTTGTACGCCTTTTGTTAACCACGGGGTAGGAGGTGGGGGGAAGATCTGCCATGGTGTGATCTTTGATTCCTTGGGGGTACACTTTCCACTAGGTCCCATTTACCTGTACCCTGACACCGTTCTAAGGAAGAAGACACAGCTGGTACCATTCAGAGAAAGATCTAGGGGGAAAATGAAACTTAGTCTTGCCCAAATAAAGTTTTCTAGATTCATGAGAATCTTAGATTTTATCCTTGTCTGGTTTATTTTTTTAAAAAAGTAAAATGAATCAAAGGATCAAAGTGACATGATTGATTAGAATGCTATTCAAAAAGAAAAAGAAACGCAGCAAGCCTGAGGGTGTAACCATAACCTGCTTATAAGGTTGGTCCTTGGTTGGCATCTGGGAACCCTGGATTTCAGAGGTTGCCACTATTTCCTAAGTGACAAGAGAACTCACAGAGCCTAAACTATACAAAAACACAGTTTATGATGGACACCTGCTTTGGAGTCCTGAATTTTGCTACCTGCTAAGTGGAAGGTGCTCATATGAGGACATATCTGTAGCTCTCGTGACTCAAAAATTAACTAGTGAAATTACCTGGTACTGGTTTTATTGCTTTCCCAGTGTATTTAACTTCATAAATTTGCTCAAATATTAATATAAGTTCTCTGACAGCTTCTTCCACATGCTTACTTTTGTGGTTTAGAATATCAGCCCACTCTCTCGTGTACGTCTATTAAATAAAGAAATGACTATTAATTTTCAGATACCTAAAAGTGGTGAAAATTTATTAATATGACTTTATTAATTTTAATAATTAATTATACTTTATTTATTTTATTTATTTAATTAAAATTAGTTATTTAAATATTTATTAATATTTGTTAATAAAATTATTTATTAATATTTATTAATATTAAATGTTTGGATAAATATTTACTTAATAAATAAATAAATAAATAAATGTTTGTTTGGGTGAATATTTAATTAATAAATAAATAACATGACTATTAATTTATGAAAATATAATTAAGTTTACTTAAAAATAACCAGAGGGGTTGGGAGAAGAACTCAGTAGAAAAGCATTTTCCAAGGATGCTCAAGGCCCTGGGTTTGATCCCTGGTACCACAAATAAATAAATAAGATAATGTTGACCGTGCTTTATGTTTCAGATCTAAAATTGCCTGCCGCCCAAAGCACAGATGGTAAGGTCCAAGCAAAAGATGACAAAGAAAAAAATCTATTCTTTTTCTAGTATTTGACTCAATCACACCCATAAGTCTAGAACAGAAAGACATTGCCAAAAGTTGAAAATGAGATATGGTATGAAAGGTACAATCCAAAGTGTTACATGGAGAATTGAGTGAGGTAAAGTTTTTAATTAAACATGGTGCTATATGCCAGGCATTGATTTAAGAGTTCATATGTATTAGCTAATTTAATTAAAGGACATCCTCTAGTAATAATTAACATTATGGTCTCTATTTCACAGAAAGCCAAGGCTCAGAAGTTAAGAAATTTGCCCAGGTCACCCAGTAGGTGGTAAGAATAAGAGTTTGAACTCATCTTTGATTCACAAAGTCTGTGTTTTGCTTTTCTGACCTTTTCCAATAGCCAGAAAAGGGTTTAATGAAGAAGTTGAGAGCTAGTCAAATTCAGAAAACTGGCTCATAAAATTGAATAAGGCTTTGAACATATCAAACAATATCCCTGCATTTTATAAAAGAGTCAAGTAAATGGTAGCTGTCAACTTGGACCTTCAAATCAAAACCACTATGAGGGGCTTGAGTTGTAGCTCAGAGATGGAGCGCTTGCCTAGCATGTGTGAGGCACTGGGTTTGATTCTCAGCATTGCATATAAATAAATTAATAAAATAAAGGTCCATTAACATCTAAAAAAAAAAAAAAAAACACCATGAGATGCCACTTCACACTCACTCTGAGGGCTATAATTAAAAAGACAGAAGACAGTAAGTGCCAGTAAGGATGGAGGGAAACTGGAACCCTCATAACTACTGGCGGGATTGCAAAATGATGTAGCCACTTTGGAAAACATTATGGCAGTTCTTCAAAAGGTTAAACAGAGTGTTAACATATGACCCAGTAACTCCACTCCCATATATGTACCCCCCAAAAAGAAAACATGTCTACACATAATGTTATAAACAGCATTATTAATAACAGCCCAAAACTGGAAATGACCAAATATCTATCAACTGATAAATGCATAACTAAAAGGTGATACATCCACACAATGCACTGGGCTGCCCACAACTCACAGGCCAATATTCGGGACACAAGAGTTGATAGGAAGGAATCAAATTTATTCAGGGGCTGGCATCTTGGAAGACGGAGGCACTGTCAACCTCAAAGCTCCATCTTGGGAGGTCAAGGAGTATAAAGGGTTTTTTTAGTGAGGAAAAGGAGGAGCAGGGCAGGAAGGCCACATGAGCGGAGGCCTTTGTCATCTAGGCTGTGTATCTCCTATTTCGCTTCTTCTCTGGGGTACAGGAGCATTGAAATGGACCTCAACCTCCTGGGTCTAGATTCTGTAGTTCTTTTTAGATGGATATGCTACTTTTCAGCAAGTTAAAGCCACACTGATTTACCTGCTTTGTGTTAATTGAGCATAGAACTAAAGACTAAGGAGGGGCATTATCAAGGTCATCATTTGTTCTGGGTTCTGTAAATCTCAAGAAAAATTTAGCAGCAAACATCTTAACCATTTCGGAGGACTTCCCTTTAGAATTTAGTATGAAGAGGATATAATGCTCGCAAAAGGATTAGGGAGAAGCAACAACCTTAAGGAAGAGATAAAGAAAGGACATTTGCAAAAGAAACAAAATTCTGACACATGTGACACTGAATGAACTGTGCTAAGTGAACGAAGCCAATTTATAATATTCTAAAATGCACCACATTGATGGTTGTATAGCTCTGAATACACTAAAAGACATTGAGTTATACAGTTTGCATGGTTGAGCTGCAAGGTTTATGAATTTTATCTCAATAAAGCTGTTTAAAAATAATAATTAGTGCCAGAAATATTTTGAAGCAGAAATTAGGGAAAGAAAAATTAACGGGAGGTGGGAAAGTGAAGGCAGCACGTGTGAAGAATTGGAGGAGTTTGGTTGTAAATGAGACGTGAAGGGTAGTTTTTGTGGGCAAGGAAGAGGTGAAGGTATATTGGACTGCTGGTGGGAAGGATCCATTCAGTACTACTGAGAAACTGATATCACTCCATTTTGGAGAAACCAGCCTCTACCTCAGAGCAAAGCCTGCCCAAGGAAGGGGGCATGACCCTTGTCCTTGGAAAAACCTACAGAGCACTCCTAGGCACATACCCACCCTGCTGAGTTGTTGGTCTACAAATAACAGGAAAGATCTGCAGCGCCAGGTATCCCTGACTCAGTTAGTCTAGGTGAGGACCCATAGCAACCCCCTAGCAAACTCCAATCAGCATGAGATAGGGAAAATACCTGGGATGCCAGATGACCCCCCAGTAGTTTATGGTGGTTGATAACATGTTAGGAAACCAAATAGTTCAGCATGTACTCCCTTCGTGGCCTAAACCAATCAGTTCAAAGGAATCCCCTTCTTGTACTAACCAATCACCCCTACCCAACTTGTTCCCTCCAGTGAACGTGCTAATCAATGTTAAGAGTTGTTGATTTTCCCGCGGTGTGGAATGGTTTGCTGTGTGATGTTGTGACACATAGAGTACCCCCAAAACCTATAAAATCTCACTGAACAAATGACCGGGACTCACTCCCTGGGACCGCTGCGTCAGAAACGGTTGTGAGTCCAGGCTCGAACTTGCAATTTAGACTCTTGTGTGATTGCATCGGATTCAGCTCCTGGAGGTCTATTGGGGTCCCACGAATCTGGCATTACAGTACAAAGTTGAAGATATCGAAAACAGGGGGACTAATAGAGCAAAGTCACCAAGAAGGGGTGTTAGATAGCTATTTCGTTGTTGTGACCAAAAGACCTGACAGAACAGATGAAAGTTCATTCTGGCTCACAGTTTCAGAGATTCAGTGCAGAGTCAGCCAACCTCATGCCCTGGGCTCAAGGTGAGCAGATCACGGTGGAAGAGAGTGGTGGAAGAAAACAGCTCAGAACATGGCAACCAGGAGAGAGAGAGAGAGAGCACATTCTGTTCACCGAGGACAAAATATGTTACCCTCAGCCATACCCTACCTGCCAACAATAAACGCCTAGTGGATTAATCCAGTGATTAGTTTACACTTTTCACAATCTGATCATTTCACCTCTGAAAACTCCTGCGTTGTCTTTACCCATGAGCTTTTGGGGGACACCTCATCTCTGAACCATAACAGAAGTCAAAAAGGCATGAGATCTTGAACCCATTTGGAGGATCTCAATTTTGAAAAGAGGCAGAAACTTTCTCCATGGATCCAGAAGGAAGAAAAGATGGATACAGGAGCAGTCGACAATGCAACTGTAAAATTGATTTATATGCTTTAATTTATAAACCTATAAATAATCCCTGCCACTCTGTCAAGGCCATTTGCCAAACACTCCAGGTGCCATTCTTCATTCGCAGCATGACACCCATTCTCTATGCTTCTCTGCCCTTCTCTGTGTAGTGGGAAGCTGACTACTTGACTCCCTTAAACTCCAGCTGGGTTTGAGAAGACAGGAAAGCTGGAGGAGAGAGAGTGACAGGTTTTCTTTTCTACTCTCTCCTTGCTTAGAAGCTGCATCTCGGTTCACAAAATGGTTTGAAACCACTGTTTGACCCAAACTAACTTCACCCTAAAAAATTAATGTATATCATTTTACCAAACTGATTTCTGCTCAGAGACCTACCTGGCTTGCCCTGTGCTTAACAAATTATATTCTGCCTTCACTTCAATGGTCCTGCCCAATGGTAGGTTTGTACAAAGACAGTTCAAGCTTTGCTAGATCTTAAGATTACTCCAGGGCAAGTGACTGTGGCATACTGATTTGCAAAGGTGCTTTTCAAAGTTCCACTTCCTGCATCATGACTTATAACACTGAGACTTTCCACTTATTTAATAATAACATTTTTTAAATTGTGTCATCAATACAAACACAACATTCATACTCAGTCACTTATTCTATCCCAGTTTTCTCCATTTGTGTGGTCTCTTCCTATGCATGTAAAAGTTCTTTGTTCTTGTACTCAAAGTAAATTATCTTTGGTAGCATGAGTTTTCCCTCCTCAGCAACTGATGGAGTCAAAATAGTTATAAATACATCATGTGAGAAGATGATTTCATTATAAATAGGACAAAAGGAAGGAAACCAACATAGAAATTCCCCTACACTTTTGTATTCTGTTTTTATGTAGATAAGATCTGGTATTAAATGCATGTAGTCAAATTCTAGGAATAAAGTTCATATAGTCAAATTCTAGGATTAGAGAGAAGAAAGTGGCAGGCAGAAAATTATCCCCAAGCAGGAAATGGAACACTTCTTTGGAAAATTTCAATTGCTGTGAAAAGACCCATACAGCATTTGAAGAAGTTCTCCCTCCTTCAAAAACATGTAATTCAGGGAACAGAGCAGACAGGGAGTATCCTAGGTTAATTTTACAGGTGACTGGAGAGCTGAAACAGAGATTCAGGGTGCTCTGAAGGGAGGTCTTTCTTGGGGATGAAGGAATGAAACTCTAATATAATAGTGTATTTGAAAGAAAATATGAAAGGAGAAGCAATTAGAAACACCAGGAAAAATAAAAAGCTTATAAGAAGATATATTACACACATACGTCATAGCTCTGCATTAGCCATGTTGACACAGGCATAATAAAGTGTTGCTATTTACAATTACTGTTTAACTGAAAACAATAATGAAACTATTTTGAGAAGAAAAGGGAGGATTGGTAAAGGATAAGGTGAGAAAGGTACTTATTAAAGTAGGAAGAAAATAATGTACAAATTTGCCAATTCAAGAAATAGTACCCTCCAGTATGTTTCTTAAAGATGTAGAAATAATTATGAGAAATAAATAAAAATTTTAAAAAAAATGGGTGCCTTGGGAGAAATAGATTAACTCTAGATAGGGCAGAGGAGAAGGAGGGGAAGGGATGGGGCATGGGGTTAGAAATGATGATGGAATGTGATAGACATTATTATCCAAAGTACATGTATGAAGACACAAATTGGTGTGAATATACTTTGTATACAACCAGAGATATGAAAAATTGTGCTCTGTATGTGTAGTATTGTAATGCATTTTGCTATCATATATAAATTTTACAAATTAATTTAAAAAACAGGTGCCTTTCCTAGCACAGATTGTGTTCCCCTACAATGAGTAAACTATGCCATTAACATGGACCAAACAAATTTGTATCTTTCCACCACTTGTTGAATAACAATAAATTCATTTCACTTTCATTGGTTGTAATTCACGGAGTACCTCTGGGTCATAAGCCAGTCATAAGCCAAGCAATCAAGGTTCTTTTATTCAAATATTAATAACTATAACACTCAAATCACACACGACACTTCACACAGTGGGTTACAGAAAGGCTAAGAAAGGGTTAAGGTGGCCACACGGTTCCAGGAGGCTGCACAGAAAGCAAAAGCAGACAGCAAATACAAACCCAAGAGTCCCTGCAGGTGACCGGATAAGATTAAGACTGCAACCCTGGACAGGAAGCCATCCTTGGTCTTCTCAAAAAGGACACCAGCAAACCAAAAAAACTTACCCAATAATGATAAAACTTACCCAATGATAAAACTTACCCAATAATGATAAAAGGATCAAACAACCAGGAAGATAAAATCATTTTACTCCTGAATAAACTAAGAATAAGAACAGGATATTAAAATGGATTGTCCAGTACTGTGATGGCCAAAGCTGAGAACAAGTGATTTTAAGCTCCTACACATTAGGAAGAAAGCACATCTTAAAAGGTAGTGCCACTGTCCACCTTGAGGTTACAGAGGGCAAGCTCACTCACTGATAGAGATTCAGTAGAGATAATGTGAGAACCTGAGCCCTCTAGAATTTGGAGGGCAGGGAGGGACTGACCCATGCCCAAGGAGTTCTGAGACTGGCAAGCTGCCCTAACCCCTGAAGGCAGAGTTGACCTGGGGAGAAGAAGCTGTGCCTTCAAAAAGAGAGAGGGCCAAAGCCCCCATTTCCCATGGGTCAGACTGCACCCTGGACAGGAAGCCATCCTTGGTCATCTCAAAAAGGACACCAGCAAGATGATCCAAACCAGCACAGCGGACACAGTGGAAGCACAAGGTAGGCAGGAAAGGGAAGGGAGAAAAAAAAAAAAAGAGCTCAGTTAAAGACATTATTGAGTGCTTTTGAAAGAGACTGTGTTAGATACTAAGCCCCCAAAAACGAGTAAACAGGGTTCTATCTTTGCACTTTTGAGTCAATGAAGAGTAAACCATTATCCAAACAATTTCGATATAATGAGATGCTAAGGAAGTTAGAGATTTTATCCTGTAAGGACTAGATGTCATTGCCACTGAAGGATTTAAGTAGCAAGAGCTTCACGATCAGATATGGTGGCATTATGGATGCATATGATGGGGTCACATACAGAAGCAGAGAAACCAGTTAGATCACAACATCAATTGCAAACAAGCTTCAGGGGCCCAACCAAAGAAGTGGGCAGTAGGTACAGAAAAGAAGAGACAATTCAACTAAAATCTGAGTAAGAGGCAAAACATGTCTTAGCCTTAAGACTGGTGGGATTTAAGAAATAGAGGTAAGGGCTGGGGTTGTAGCTCAGTGGTAGAGCGCTTGCCTAGCATGTGAGAGGCACTGGATACAAATAAATAAAATAACAAATAAAAAAATTAACAATTAAAAAAAAGAAAAGAAATGGAGGTGAGGAAAGGTGATAATTCCCAGGTTTCTGAATGACTTACAGGGAATGTTTGTTGTAGTTTAAACCGTGAGGGAAATGATACTGCTCTAGGAACATGCACAGAGGAAGAGGAATCAGAAACCACTGGCAGAGCCCCAGGACACCAGCGCTGGGTGGAGGACATTAGTAAAATGATGTCTAGGGAGTGGCCACGGCTTGAGCTATTGGCTCCCTGTTAGCCTTTGGAGCTGAGGATGTCCAAAACAAGGATGTCCAAAAAATGCTACAGGCCCAGGTGTCTGCTTTTAGATTATCAATTCACATTTTATGCTTATGGCTCAGTATTCTTGTGATTATAATAATTAAATGCATACCTCATTGAGGGTCAACATGTCTTCTACTTTGGTAGCACCATCTTCCGGCAAGGAAATTAACACTGTTTTGGCTATCTCCTTTAGAACGGTATCAATGTGCATTTCACACAAATCGTTGACCTACCAACACGAGCAAGAATGAAAATACATTTTAAAAACAACTTTGTCCCTTTAGTGCTGGCTTTATGTATTTGAGTTACTAATTCACTTAGAGTCTGGAAACTTGCACCCTGAGTCAGGCATCATTTGGTGGAAATGTTAGGAGTAGTACAACTGTGAAGAAAGCTTAGAACTAAGGTTTTCTTGAGCAGCAACTGTGCCATAACCTCCTATGCATTATCTCTGTTGTTCTTCATTCCAGCAAAAGGCATCAGTATCTCCACTTTATTTATTTATTCATTCATTCATTCATTTATTTATTTTGGTACCAGAGATTGAACTCAGGAGCACTTAACAACTGAGCCACATCCCCAGCCCTTTTGTGTATATGTGTGTGTGTGTGTGTGTGTTTTATTTAAAGACAGGGTCTCCCTGAGTTGCCTAGGACCTTGATAAGTTGCTGAAGCTGGCTTTGAACTCATGATCCTCCTGCCTCGGCCTCCCAAGCTGCTGGGATTATAGGCATGTGCCACCCCACCCGGCAGTATCACCACTTGAAAGCTAAAGACACCAAGGCTCACAAAAGTAAAGTAGCTTTAGAGAGGAACACATAGCTGGAAAAAGGCAGTGAATCCTACCCAGGTTTACCCAACTCCAAAGCCTCTGAGTTTGTTTATCATATTGTGCCACCATAATACACAGACTAGAATATCTAAAAAGATATGCATGGTCTAGGTAGCAAACATGTTAGAAATCCATAGATAGTCTCCATTTAGACTAAAGCCTCATATAGTTAATTTTAGAGCCATTAATATTAAATTTTAGGCACACTGTTCTGCTGTCTTCAACAGACTACAATTATCTCATTTTCTAAACTATAATGAACCATCATTTTATCATATTAAAGGCAAGATAATCCAGGATAAGAACAAGGCAACTCGATCCAAACCAGTAAAGGAAACATCAAGTGTTTTATTTTTAACTTAACGGATGTTCTTTTCATTAAGAGTCACCCCCATTAAAGAACTTCTATGTATAATTAAACTATTACTCATATTCTCAGTATTAATATATGTAGGTTTTTAAAACTTATCAATTTTACCTTCTTTAAAAGTTGATTGAACATATCCAAAACTGATTCAACTTCTTGAAAGAAGCTTTCCAGTGTTAAAGATGACCATGTTAATATCGTAAGCCCTTGCCTCAATACGGATTCCACCTACAAAAAAGTAAAGAGTTAACAGCTCCCTTTTCTTTTTTCTTTTCTGCAATACTGGGGATTGAACCCAGGGGTGCTCTCTACCAGTGAGCCACATCCGAGCCCTTTTAATGTTTTTGTTTTGAGACCAGGTCTTGCCAAGTTGTGGAAGCTGGCATCAAATTTCAACCCTCCTGCCTCCGCTCCGCCTCCTCAATTGCAAGGATTACAGGCCTGTGCCACTGTACCAGAAAACAGCCCCCCACCTTTTTTTTTTTTTTTGGTACTGGGGATTGAACTCAGGGACACTTAACCACTGAGCCGAGAATCTCCCCAGTCCTTTTTATTTATTATTTTGAGACAGGGTCTCACTAGGAACAGCTCCCATTATTAACAGGAGCATCTGCATGTATAAAAAGGCTTTCTTTTATTACCTGCAAATATTATAGGTTATATTTTCCTAATTATATTTTCCCAGCATTATGCCTAATAAAGATGAGGTTTTTTTTGTTTTAAATCATCTTTGGCTGTCCAGGAAGCAATCATGGAGCTTTAGGAAATGCTTATGATTTTGATTTAGTTTTTTTCCAAAGGCAACAAATTTAGACAAGAAATCATTGTGTAGGGAGAAAAAACAAAAAAAACAGAGCCATAAAGTTGAACTAGAAAAATAGAGGGTCTAGATGAGAATAGATGACCTAAAACCCATAATCTATAGAATATGAATCTAATTTTAAGTAATAGGGAAATCAATGTAAATCTTCAGCATTACCAACCTTTTTCACTTTAGGGGTCATCAGATTGACAAACACAGTAGGCACTTCCTGACATAAATCATCATAATACTGCAGAAGACCCTGTAAAAATAAAATGGAATATTTTACTTTGGTTCATTTTAAAGCAATAGCCATATTTTGATTCATACTAGGAAGGTTTCATTCAACCTGTTTCCTCATGTCCTGCCACTGTAGAGGTTACTCATATACATTTATATTGATTTACCCTACTTTTCTATCACCTGTAAATTATCTGTGCCCTCTCTTTAGGTATCTAGTCAATAGTACTTTCCAGGCCTTATTTTTTCATATTTATAATTTTTCTTTCTAGATGTTATTGCAAATTGTTGGATAATAATCTTTCTGATAGCTGTTATTATACATTTTCCCCTTTCCGTTCCTCATCTTCTGACATATTAAAATATACGCTATCGCTGATGCCATACTTGCTTTCTGAGTTTAAATAAATCTATCTTTAGATCCATGCAACCAGAATTAATAGACTTTTAATGTTTTCCTTCATATAGTCTTTAGATATAAACCATGATGATCAATTTTCAACCATTTGTAATTTTTTTTTACCATGTATTACACTGTGGTGAGAGATATAGAGTCAAGTTACATCTTCCCCAAGTGAATATTAAACTGTTTCAGTTTCTATTTAGTAGTTTCCAAGTTTTTTATTCCTTTCCTTTTCATCTGGTACTTGTAGTTGAAGTTTTATATATGATTGGCACTTGGCAAAGGACTTTGACTTTCAGGTCATCATCCAAGGCTAACGGAAACCCTGTAAGATGTGCTGCAAGTAATATTAGCTTCAACTTGCACCAGTCCTTTGACGCTTGATCCTCCAAAGTAGCAACTGACCAGTCCAAAAGCCTAGTCTTTGAAGCCAAATCCACAGTTTCCGCAATGCCAATGCTCCTCTGAATTGTTTTTTCTGTAACAATTACATAGTATTTTGATAAGAGCTAAAACTACTAAACTCCTTGAAAGAAATGAAAGGAAAGTGAACAAGGGATCTTTATTGTGGCAGTGTCTGAATGACTTGAGGAAAAAGAGGAGGGGGGGAGTGGGAGGAGGAGGAGGAGGAGGAGAGAAGAAAGGGGAGGGAGAGTTTTTATAGCCAAAATCTAATGGGGTCTCTGGGTCTGCAAGCTGCCTTGTTGGCGTACAGTTATTGGATCATATAGTAGTTGCTAAAGGTGTCATCTTCTGCCCTCAGGCAGACAGGGCAGGGGCCAGATGTGGGTTTCTGTTGCACCACACGGGTGGGGGTTGAGTGTTCAGCCTTGAGGCAAACAAGTAATAAGGAAACAGACTAGTGAGGGTGAGAGTCAAATGTTCAGCCCACTCTGCAGCTAACATTTGTTCAGCCTGCTCTGCAACTAACAAGAAACATAGGCAATCTTTGTGACCTTGGATTAGGCAAAGATGTCTCAAATATGACACCAAAACAAAACAAAATAGACACAGAAAAAAAAGTAGATAAATTGGGCTTCATAAAAATTTTAAATGGGGCATGGGTTGTGGGTCATTTGGTCTGGGGTTGTGGCTCAGTGGTAGAGCACTTGCCTGGCATGTGTGAGGCACTGGGTTCGATACTCAGTACTGCATATAAATAGATGAATAAAGTAAAGGTTCATGAACATCTAAAAAAATATTTTTAAAAAAATGTAAAGTGTATTTTTTCAAAGGACATCATTAAGAAAGTGAAAGGCAATGCACAGAATGGGACAGAAATTTTGCAAATCATATAGCAGATAAAATCTATAAATACCTATTACAACTTGAAAATTTAAAGGCCAAATAATCCAGTTGAAAAATGAGATGGGGTGGGGTTGTAACTCTTAGTGGAGCACTGGCCCAACACGAGTGAGGCACTGGGATCAATCCTCAGCACCACATAATAATAAATGAATGAAGTAAAGGTATTGTGTCCATCTACAATTTAAAAAAAATAAAAAGAGCAAAGATGGAGAGGATGTGGAAATAAAGGAACATTTTTACACTGTTGGTGAAACTGTAAACTAGTATAACCAGTAGGGAAATCACAGACTCCTCAAAAGACTAGACATGGAACCACCATATGACCCAGCTACACCACTCCTCAGAATTTATCCTGAAGAATTAAAGTCATTTTACTAAAGTGATACGTGCACACCAATGATTATAGCAGCACAATTCACAATAGCCAAAGTATAGAACCAGCCTAGGTGTCCATCGGTGGAAGAATGAATAAGGAAAATGTGGTATATATACACAACAGGGTTTTATTCAGCCATAAAGAAAAATGAAATTATGGCATTTGCAGGAAAATGGATATGTTAAGCAAAATAAGTCAAACTCAGAAGGTTAAGGGTTACATGTTTTCTTTCCTATGTGGAAGCTAAAGAGGAAAAAGGAAAACAAAGGTAGGGGCAGATCTCATGAAAACCAAAGGGAGATCAGTAGAAGAAAGGGACCTAACAACAAATCCCACTAATATGTACAACTATAATACACCAATAAAAGTTGTGTTTTAGTCAGCTTTTTTCACTGCTGTGACTAAAAGACCCAACCAGAACAATTTTAGAAGAGGAAAAGTTTATTTGGGGGCTCATGGTTTCAGGTCTCAATCCACAGACAGCAGGCTCCATTCCTCAGGGCTCAAAGTAAGACAGAACATCATGGCAGAAGAGTGTGGCAGAGAGAAGCAGCTCATATGATGATGAGGAAGCAAAGAGAGAGGACTCTGCTTGCCAGATACAACTATATACCCCAGATATATGCCCTGTCTCCTCCAGCTGCACTCCACCTGCCTTTAATTACCACTCAATTAATCCAACCAGGTGATTAATTTGCTGATTAGGTTAAGGCTTTCACAGCCCAATCATTTCCCCTCTGAATCCTCTTGCATTATTTCACATGTGAGCTTTTGGGGGCATCTCACATCCAGACCATAACAATGTGGAGCAAATGCTAATTGAGGATGATGAAAATGTCCTATCATTGATGGTAGTGATGGTTGGGCAACTTAGGGAAGATACTAAACCATTTCATTGTATACTTTAAATGGGTGAGTTGTATGGTATGTGAACCATATTCCAATAAAGCTAGTACTTTATTTTCCTCTCAGTGCTGAATTTGGAATTCAGGGCCTCACACATGCTACACAAATGCTCTACCACTGAGCTACATCCCCAGCCCAAAGCTATAATTTAAAAAACCTTTTGGGAATCTATGTTCTAATACTTTTTGTTGTTCCTCTTTTTTTAATATTACTATGTATGTTTTTCAGATCTTTATTTTATTTATTTACTTTTATGTGATGCTATAGATCGAACCCAGTGCCTCACATGTGCCAGGCAAGCGCTCTACACTGAGCTATAACCCCAGCCCTTTTGCTGTTCCTCTTAATGTCACATATTAATATCATTGTGACTTTTAATTTATTGTAATTTCTATTATGGTAAAATTTGAAATATTCTTGTTAAATTTTTTTTCTAAAAGAACTTCATTATCAACTTGTCTTTGTGCCCAGACATGGACCTTAATTAAATCAAAGAGATTTGTATAGAATGACATAATAAGAACAGAAGATTCATGTTACTCTTCCCAGCATGAAACAGGAAGAGTCTGCATTTACTTATCATGTTGTTGGTTTTAAAATAGTTAATGCACCAGAGCAAAGAGAATTCTTTTTTTTGTTGAAGACTCAGCTATTCCATTAGTTTCTATGTATTAATCTTATAATGCAAGTTTAATCAGCTCTCTGTTGTTGGATTTAGAGTCCAGCCTCTGCTGTTACTAATAGTGCTGAACCTTCTTGCACTTATGTATCTTCCTGCATTCCCAAATATGTGTCCATACTTTCCTAGAGAAAGCAAAAAAAGGACAAACGTGTGCTAACTGGCTGGCTAAAGAAACCTGATGTTGCTTACTTGTGCTTCATATTTTAGAAACTATGCATTAGGATTTGAATATATTTTGATGGACTATTTTTTGTGCCATTTTGAATATGTTTTGTGTGCCATTTTCATTTTAAAATTTTTCAGATGGCCCAGGACTGAACTTGAATTGAAGCAAAGCTCCATTTCAGCCCACAATATTAAATAATCATTTCCACTCGTGTCAATTTTGCGGGCAGGGTGATGGGGTGGGGGTACTGGGGATTGAATTCAGGGGCACTCGACCATTGAGCCACATATACAGCCCTATTTTGTGTTTTATTTAGAGACAGTGTCTCACTAAGTTGCTTAGTGCCTCGCTTTTGCTAAGGCTGGCTTTGAACTCACAATCCTCCTGCCCCAGCCTCCAGAGCCACTGGGATTACAGATGTGTGCCACCGCACCCAGGCACTTATGTCATTTTATAGTCATTTATATTATTAGTGCCACAAGATTGAACGTATTAGGGGCTGGGATTGTGGCTCAGTGGCAGAGCGCTTTCCTTGCACGTGTGAGGCACTGGGTTCGATCCTCAGCAGCACATAAAAAAAATGAATAAATAAACAAAATTTTAAAAAAGATTGAATGTATTATAAAGCTTTATAAACTTAATGCACTTAATCTATAAAGTTCTAATTAAGACCTTTTAACAAATCTGCTATTTCATTTCTTATTATCCAGAATGATTCCTGACACTCTTCTCTGGTCTTTCCATCTCCAATCTTTCATTTTGCTTGCAAGTTAATAGTTTAATTCTATCAAGAATCAACATAAGTAATGAATTTTCCCTCCATGTCAGCAAACCTGCAGGGATGTTTTTCTTATACACACACACACACACACACATACACACAATCTCCTTCAAAATAGTCAGAAAACATCATCTGTCTTACCTGCAAATACAATTTGTCTGATTTCAATTTATTTTCCAGTTTTAACAATCTCTTCGCCTGCTCTGGAACATCCAACTTCATCTTTATCATGCACTTCGTTTCCCGCACAATTTCCAAAATTTTGGGATCAAAATTAACCAGCAACTTCCCTGTTTCTGGGTGTCGCACAAAAAGTGTGGCTTGTAAAGCTACAAATAAATGAGCACTGATATTATTTATTCTGGATTTCCTTTATGCTCCCAGCTCTGTTTTCATGTCTGTCTTCCCCACTGAACGACTAACTTCTTAAGAACAGAACAACAGCACTGATGCCCCGGGTACTAAGGCCCAGTATCTGTCACACGGTCAGTACTCAAGACCTCAACGGATGAAGGCAGAGTGTCTAGAAAGCCCTAAAATAAGATCCAGAGAGAGAAAAGTTGACCAATTACTGAGAGCCTTTGTGCTGTGAACCATGGTACTTTTCTGAGTGAGTCAAAGAGATCTGTGGTTCATTTTTGTGGATTTTTACTTTACCCCTGAAAAAGAAAATGGGCAAAGATGACACAACTCATAGATTTCAAACTCTTTTGCACCCTAACTCCAAACTGGCTTCTGTACCTGAATTCAATCTCCATCCTGAATTATTTTTATAATGAAGCTCAATATCAGTAACAAATATTTTTAAACAACATTGAGTTGTGAAGTCAGAGTGTAGAGGAGGATTTTTTTACACTGTGTCTTAGAGGAGCATTGTTCATGAAAACAGGCATTTTCAGATATACCTTTTATTAAGAATTGAAATACAAGATCCCAAATTGTTCTTGCTGGCTAGCCTTAAATTATTTGCTACCAGTACTGAAAATTTAACCCAGGGACACTTTACCACTGAACCTCATCCCCAGTCTTTTTATTTTTTATTTTGAGATGGGGGTCTCACTAAGTTGCACAGGGCCTCATTAAATTGCTGAGGCTGGCCTCAAACTTGCAATCTTCCTGTCTCAGTCTCCTATGCTGCTGGGGTTATAGGCATGTGCCACCATGCCTGGCATTGTAACATTTTATTTTATTCTATAAGGACAGAAAGGTCTACAGCAGAATGAAGACGGACAAGGATTGATGGCCAGGCATGCTCCAAACTGAGGGAGCATCTCATTCCCTGTGACCACCAGCAGGGGATCTTTGTCAAGTAAGCAACTTAAGGAGGCTGAAGTAGGCCCCCAGCTACTATCCCAAGCATCTACATAGTTAAGCACATTTACTAACGGGTGAATTTCATTAATAACTACAGAATCTTTCAAGCCTAACATTTTATAGAATGTGGGAGCATCAAATTTCTAGCAAAATAAAATGGTCCTTATATTCCTTTGAAGTAACTTGACTTTTACTAACTAGTCCTGATAAGGTTCTTAAGGGTATGGGTTTCATGAGAATTTCTTTTATTTATTTTTTGTTTGTTTGTTTGTTTTCAGAATAAGGAATTTAACCCAGAGGCACTCCATCACTCAGCTACATTTAGCCTTTTAAGAATTTTTATTTTGAAACTGGATCTCTCTAAATTACCAAGACTGGCCTTGAATTTGTGATCCTCCTATTTCTGACTCCCAAGCAACTGGGATTACAGGTGTGTACCACAGCACCCAGCAAGGGTTTCAATTAAGAATTTTATACAATTCATTTGGAATCTTTTTAGAATTGGGTTAGAAATCATTTGCCCTCCCAAATAAACTTCAAAATAACTCTGAACACTGATTTTTTTGGCATGGGGGTTGGGGGGTAACCAGGGATTGAACGCAGAGGCACTCGACCGCTGAGCCACATCCCCAGCCCTATTTTGTATTTTATTTAGAGACAGGGCCTCACTGAGTTGCTTAGGGCCTTGCTTTCTTTTTCCAGAAAAATGGAGGCCGGCTTTGAACTTGCGATCCTCCTGTCTCAGCCTCCCAAGCTGCTGGGATTACCAGTGTGCGCTACCACACCTGGCTGAACACTTATTTAGTGAAATCTATCTTCCTCAAGACTGTACCAAGGGCTGGGGTTATAGCTCACAGGTAGAGCACTTGCCCAGCATGTTTTAGGCACTGGGTTCGATCCTTGGCACCACATAAAAATAAATAAATAAATAAATAAATAAATGTAAGATGTCCTTATACAACTAAAAAAAAAAAAAAGACAGAAAGGTCTGCAACAGAATGAAGATAGACAAGGATTGATGGCCAGGAATGCTTCAAACTGAGGGAGCATCTCATTCCCTGTGACCACCAGCAGGGAATCTTTGTCAAGTAAGCAACTTAAGGAGGCTGAAGCAGGCCCCCAGCTATTATCCCAAGCATCTACAGAGTTAAGCACAGTTACATCAATGGAATACAGGAAGCCTTCCAGAACAATTCATTTTCCATAGACTGGGCTCATGTGAAACAAGTTCCCTTTATACTGTTAGTGTTACTTGGCCTGCTTCTCCTGGGCACCAATCCACTACAATGAGTTTATCGTACCTGATACAGGTCAGCTGATGTTCTCAGGGGGAGTAAACCCTCCAGGAAATCTGATATAATCGTCGTTTATAAAGATAATCTGATCTCTGCTTATTGGACATTTTAAAAATATCTAAAGAGTCCCCTCAATGTGCCTGGTACCCATCTTGACCCTTTTAGAAGGAGTACAGTGTTGAAGTGGCACCCCTTTCTCCACTGAAAAGTATTAACTGGGCCTCTCCAGAAATCTTCATCCAGACTGATTTTAGGACTGTCAGCAAAAGAGTCTCTGCAAAAGAGTTCAATGTAGATAAACTTCCTATTTTAATGTCGCCCTGTTTACTTGGCCACTGGCCAAGAAGATACCAGCACTCCAGGTGCTGGACACCCCCTTACTAGTTTTCACAAACATATCCAGTATAGTACTTTGAAGAAATGTGCAAACAAGGCCTCTGGCCTTGAGCTGGGGCTTCACAGAGATGTCTACATTTTTAAGATAAGAGAAGTTATAAACTGGGCTCCATGGTAACAGCTGGCAGGGGAGAATAGAAAGAGGAGAAGAAGCTCTCCCCTTCTCAGGTGTTGTCCTTGAAGGGTTAAAATGCCCGAATTGGGAAAAAAAAAAAAAAAAGGTGCTTTTATGTGAACTTTTGCAGACTGTGAACTTCTGAGCCCCTCCCCTTACATGCTGGGTATAAAACTCTGAAACTCCCTGAACTCGAGATTCAGGGGATTAATTGATTACAGCAAAAGCTGTGCCCTCTGAACCTGGCTGCAGCCAAATAAAACTGTTTCCTGCTATCTTTGGTGCCCTGCCTCCTTTGTCCCTACAACAGTGTAAAGGTTAAGAGAACAGACTGAGTGAATCCTGGCTCTGTTGTTCACTAGCTGTGTGATCTTGGACAAGTCACCTAACCTCTCAATGCCTCAGTTCCCTCATCTAATACACAAGGACAATAACAGCTCTTCCTAGGGCTGCTTTTAGGATCAAAGGGATTTGTTTATGCAAAGTGCTTAGACAAACCTGGCACACTGGTGAGCATATAGTATATGTTAGCTATGACCACTATTTAAAGTATACACGATGAAACAGACACAGGGTATCCTTGGGATGTGAGGAGGAGATAAGGTGAACACATAAGGCAGTGTCATGAGAAGGAACTGTAGATAAAATGTGTGGAGGACTTTGGAGGAGGAAAACATCATTTTCAGCCAAGAGGAATAAGAAAGGACTTTATGGAACTGGTGACTGTTGAACTTGTATTTGAACATGTAAAGATAAAAGGAAGGGCACTGGGGACACAAAAATCCAGAAAGACACCAAAAAAGTAGAAAAGTGTGTGGCATTGTAAATGCAAAACAGTGCACACTCCATACTTCGGTTGTTAAAAAAATTCTCTTTTGCCTTTTTCTGCTCTGTGAGTTTTCAGCTTATCTTGAAGTTTCACGGGGAGCACTGCTCCATTAGCAGGCTTTCATTAGAATCCCCAGGGGCCACCTACAGTGCATTCCCCAGAAATGGGTGGTCCATGAAAGTAGTTTATTGAACGCTTAACTATGCCAGTTGGCACTGACACCCTGTGGGGACTGGGAAGCTGTCCTCTAGGCTGTAGGTATGCAGTGAACCGATGGTCTGTGTATAAGTGCCATGTCCTCAAGAGCTAAACTACAAGAGTTCTGGAACCAAAAGGTAGAAATAGGAACAGCCCCTCTCACCATCACTCCTAAGCACCTGCAGAATGTGTGCTCCCCAGGCCTGCAACTCCATGCTCTGCCCAAGGGGAGATCCTGGTTTGGGAGGCAGACAGCACTCCACCAGGGAATACGGGAGGAACTGCACCAAGGTCATGGCTCAGAGCTGAAGGTTGTGGTTTTGACTTTATGGTTAAGACGGGACAAAACAGGAAACTCAACTGACCAACAATTGAGTCCACACAAAAATCACACCCCGATGGAGAGAGATGGGGGAGAACCATCCCCCGCCCCACAGTGAGCTCTGCCCAAAGCCTTGGCTGTATAACCCCTCCCCTCAGAGGCACCTGAGCCAACCCTAACACTATTAAGTCACTGGAGCTCAAAACTGAAGTCCAATGCAACAATAGAAAAGGAAAAAAAAAAAAAAACAGATGAGTGGGAAAGCAAAAAAAAGAGAAGGAGGAAGGGAGGCAGTGATTCTATCTCCCCTGATTGGGACTGAGATTTGAATCGACAACATGATAAAAAAGAATACGGATAAATCTATGGAGAGGGTATCTATAACATATTTTCACTTTTAAATACTGTTTTTCAGGAGAAAGTCATAATTTATGTATATCAATTTTACTATCATGATAACTTTTGCTACTAAAATCCAACTGTTGGACCAGGCATGGTGGTGAGGGCCTGTGGTTCCTGCTAGTAGGGAGGCTGTGGCAGGGACATCACCAGAGCCCAAGAGTTCTAGACCAGCCTGGGCAACATGGTGTGACCCTGTCTCCAAAAAATTTTTAAAAGAAAGAAGAAAATCAGAAGATTAATAGGAAAATAAACCACTGTTATCATCCCTAAATCTAAATTTCAACTAGCCTAAAATTATGTGAAAGGGATGTAAAATATTCTCCAGAACCATGAACTCACTCAGAGTCCCCAGCCCCCACTGGCGACCCTCTTACACTCACCATATTGCAACTGCGAAATCTCCCGGACCCAGGCTGTGTGGTAGATCACCTCAAATTCCACCAGCACATAGGAGATTTTGTTATACTGACGGATGACAGATTTACCTTCCAAACTTGACAAAATTTCAGAGTTTTTCTGTGTTTTTTTTTTAAGGGAAAAAAGAAAGGTATATTTTAAGAAGTTGCAGACTGTTTTCATAAAACTTTATATTTAAGATGACAGCAAAGGGTTATGCTATCCATTGAGGCATGTAAGAGATAGGGAAGGCCATGGAAGCTGGAGATACGAGTAGGAAAACATTACCAGTAGAGAGGGAGCACTGCAAAAGGAAAGGACTTAAAAAGAGAGGTCTTGCCAGGTGTGGTGGTGTACACCTGTCATCCCAGCAGCTCCAGAGACTGAGGCAGAAGAAGAAACTGAGGCAACTTAGTGAGGCTCTAAGCAACTTAGTAAGACCCTGAATCTAAATAAAAATATAAAAAGGGTTGGAGATGTGATTCAGTAGTTAACCCCTGGGTTCAAATTCCTAGTACAAAAAAAAAAGTTCTTGCTGGGTGCAGTGGTGCACATCTGTGATCCCAGCAACCCAAAGAGGCTGAGGCAGGAGGATCACAAGTTTGAGGCCAGCCTCAGCAAATAAAAAATAAAAAGGAGTAGGGATGTAGCTCAGTGGTAGAGTTTCCCTGGGTCCAATCCCCAGTACCTTCAATAAATAAATAATAGAAAAAGAGAGGTCTCTAGCCCTACAACCAGTCCTAGGCATTAGGAGTCTCTACCTCCAAGTCTCTAGTCCGTGCCTACAACTGACTTATACTGTGAATATCATAGCAGAATCCTAAATTCCAGCACCAAAAAACAAAAAAGTAGATATAAATCAAAGAATTAAAACCAAGTTTCTTTACATAAAATTGAAAGATTTAGGTTTCAATTCACAAATGCCAAACAAGGCCATCTCTACTCTCCCTCTATAGTAACTTGAGTCTCCACCTCGACCTCTTGTCTAAGGCCAAGCTTTAAAAAAAAAAAAAAAAAACTTTTTAAATATTCAGAACAATGAAATAAATGATAATAGCCAAACCAAACAGCAGAAACTTCATACTGAATAATGCCCTATATAAAGTAATAATAAAATGACTTGCAAGACTACCATTTTATAATTATTTCATTCTGCATTCAGCCATATGACACAGCAGCAAAATAATCACTCTACTCTGGCACTCTCTGCCTCTTACATGAAAACAAAACTAAAACAAAGAAAAGGCAAAGTGGCAGTTTCAGAATGCCAACCGGGCCTCAGACTAGCCTGTTCTTGAGAAATCTAATAATTGTAAGGACATCAAGAATGAACACACTGTTATGCCCTGTCTAGGGCTAAGATCCTCACACAGGAATACAGTCAGGATGTCTCGCCTTCATTAAATACATATCCGTGAACCATCTGTCCACACATGGAAGTAAGCTTTGCGCTAGGCCTGCACTTTACAGCATTCTCAAACAATTATTTTTAAAAAGTCTTTATAAAGTGTCTGTATTATTAAAAGACATAACATTATGAGATGCACCAACTCTGAGATAACTGTAATTGAACTGGCTTATCTACTCAACACAAAAGAATTGACTGAGTCTCAAGCATATTTATAAGCTAAATTTTCTTTGCCCAGTAAGGAACTGACCTCATCTTATCGGGCACAAATATTACAGGGTAAAATGTACCTGCAAAGCAATTTTGTATTAAAATCACCACAATACACACATATTATAAATGTAATTATTGGCTTACAAAGAAATAGTTGATGGGCTCGTTGATCCGGCGATAGAGCTGCCTCACCCAAAGTATCTTTCCTGCAATAGGAGGCATATTTCGAGCAAGAGGGGGGTCGTCTTTTTGAGAATGATAAAGCTGTAATTAAAATATGGTGTTAACATTTGAATTCTAAAGTGGAGAAGTACAATAGTGTTTGTACAGTTACTTAACCATTATTCACATGTTGCATATAGAAGGGGTCACTAATTATTTAAATGTACTTCAGATATGACAACTCGAAGCTCAGAAACAATGATGTTTACAATATATGATATTTAATTCTCTCTTCAACCTTTATTTCCTATTGCATGTATTTTTTTTTTCTGCCCAAATTTTATGGACGCTTTCAAAGGAAGAAGCATATCTATCACAATATTCTCCAGAGCCTACCTTTCCATATTTAAAAATACTAACTTAAGTGGGCTTTGCTATACACACAACTGACTGCTGTGGCAAAACGACAGTTCTTTAGAGTAAAGAAGTGGTGACCTGGCTGTCTAGCGACATGCCCCACCAGCACCTTCCCACATGAGGAAGAGAACCTTGAAGGTCCTCAGCAGTGAAAGAGATTCCTCCAAAAAGCTTGGCACAGGAGAGTGTTCAGATTATTTTTCTTTTTTGTACTATGACTATGCATAATTCCATTCATAAACAGGCCACTTGCCTTTTTAGTAGCTTCAAGTTCAGCCACATAATACTGAAGAATTCGCTCAATCGTGTGGTTGATTTCTAACTGAAGACAGGGAATGTTCAGCTTCTGAAATCTAAAAGTAATTAAAGCTGAGTCATCAAAAAGGAAGTGAGAAATATACTAACTACAGGTTCATTCACCTGACAAGATATTCATACCAGACCTCACACACTGGACTAGAATGTCCCCTGATGAAAGAGGCAGGGACACCTACACTCTCCTGGAGCTTATGGAAAAGGCAGATTTCAGTGAAGAGTCACACGAGCAATGGTTGAAATTAAGAGGAAGCTGGAAATGCATATAACAGGGGACCTGGCCAAGTCTGAGGAATCGAGACAAACTTCCCTGAGGATGTGACATTTAAGCTGACATGAAAGAGAAGAGTGGAAAATGGCTTAGTAAAGGTGCAGCGGAGCACACTGAATGTACCTCTGCCAATGTTAGTGCTCAGGTAATTCCAAGTAAGCAGAGCCATGATAATGATTTTGTCCACCAAACAGCACCTCCACTGAGAACAGTGATGCACAGGAAGTAACAGGACCATAATGTTGATCATAAAATGAATTGACAATAGCGTCCATAGGTAAAAAAAAAAAAAAAAAAAAAAAAAAAAATTGGGGTGGGGACAGAGATGGAAGAGAGAGACAGCGAATGAGCTTGTCAAGAAAATGGTACCTGTACCAGTACTGCCACTCATCAGAATTACATTGTGTCTGAATCTTATGATGGTCTCTCAAGGTATGGGTCATCATTACAGAGATATGGAACTTGAAACTGTGTTTTCAGAAGGACAAGCTGGACCCAAACCCAGATCCTCTGACTCCCAGAAGAGTTCCTAAAGGGCCCCAACATAGGACTTGGGTTACCTACATCTGAGCTGGAAAAGTAAGGCCTCTAGTCCAGCTCGTCCTTCTAATTCAGATCCCCTGCCCGCTGCGGGGGAACTGCTGTTTGGAGTGGAGGGAAAGGAAGCTGAGGGAGAGTAGATTTTAGGTGCTCTTACCACAAAAAGAAAGAGAGGGGGTAACTATGTGAGATGATGGATATGTGAATTGCTTGGTTGCAGTAACCACTCCACAGTATACATCAAAACACCATGCTGTACACCTTATGTATACGCAATGAAATGAACTTTAAACAAAAAAGATAAAAGATCCCTCAGAAGAAAAATGGAAAATTTTACTCTTACATAATCTCACTTTGGGAAATGCCTTCAATATGTAGAATTAAACATTATTCGTTCCCTTCCCAATAACTTACAGAATTAACCTTGAGCATATTACAGGACTCGGGGTGGGGGAACATGGCAGGTAATTTCATTTTGTTACTGAAAGCCTTCTGCTATAAAAATGCAATGAAAAAAATAACATCCTCCATTTCAAATTTTTATCAGCCTATTTAATGGTAATTGAAAGGTTAATATTGTAAGTATTCAGGTTAATGTAGGAGACACTACACACCAGGGGCAAGAGTATCTTATTTGAAATTGTGTTTTCAGATAATATTGTCCCACCTAGAGACTATACTGCTTAAAGTATTATAAATACCTTTGTAGCAGCTGAAGAGCCTGCTGAGAAGACAAGATTTTTCCAAAAGTACTGTTCATAAATGCTTGTATTTGTACCTAAAAAATATTAATATTTAAATTATTTTTTTATTTTAAGGAAGAGATTAGTTAATGAATTTTCTACAGAATCAAATAGCTTCCAAGCTATCTACCCATCTAGAAATGCTCCATCCAGTATGACAGCCACAGGCCACATTGTAGCTCTTGAGCACTTAAAATATAACTACTTAGAAATTAGACATCTGTAAATGTAAAATACATGCAGGATTTCAAAAACCAAAAAAAAGATGATATAAAATAGCTCATTAATGATTTTTATATTAATGCCATTTTATTTTTTATTATTTTTTTTTAAATATTTATTTATTTTTTTTTTTTTAGTTCTCGGCGAACACAACATCTTTGTTGGTATGTGGTGCTGAGGATCGAACCCGGGCCGCACACATGCCAGGCGAACACGCTACCGCTTGAGCCACATCCCCAGCCCTATTAATGCCATTTTAAAATTACACCATTTTGAATGCGCTAGGCTGAATAAAGCATAATTATTAAAATTAATTTCACCTGCCTCTTTTTACTCTATTGATGTGGCTTCTAGAAAAATCAAAGTCACATGTATTTTCCATTTGCAGCTCATTACTGTAAATCACTGTTTAGAGACTTTATGAAAGGACTGTCCCTTACCAAACATTTTTCTCTGGAACATTTAGAATGTCTAAGTGTGCTCATAGAGCAATGTAATGACACTACACACCAGGGGCAAGAGTATCATTTTCCAACACTGCTACTCTCAGAAACATCTTTGCCATGGTTAAGGAGGAATGAACAGCAGAAAATGTTCTTCCAAGACTCCTCCTATCCCAAGAAGTGAACTCCAAATTCCTGATACCAAAAGAAGGAGCTGAATCACTTTGCAAATTACTTTTAAAGATTATATTGGTTAGATCTACTAATATACATCACACCCATGAACTGAACGTTGGAAAAGGAAGGAAAATTAAAACACTGCCACCTCAAGCAAATTATCTGTTACAAGGCTAATCTGGCCTCTGAACTTACTAAAAGCTAAAATCTGCATCTAGGACCACAATGTCTTTTAAAACATAAAAATCCTTAGTAATAAGTCTTTAAAATAATTTAAAAGATAACAAGTTTTTAAAAAATTCTCTATTGCCAAGCTGAGGTTGTCGATCAGTGGTAGAGCACTTGCCTCACACGTGTGTGGCACTGAGGTCAATCCTCAGCACCACATAAAAATAAATAAATAAACTTACTGTTTCCATCCAACTAAAAAAATATTAAAAAAAAAAAAAACTCCATTGCGGGAGGAGGGGGGGGAATGGGCGGGGCTGGGGTTGTGGCTCAGTGGTAGAACACTCACCTAGCATGTGCAAGGTGCTGGGTTCGATCCTCAGCACTACATAAAAAGTAAATAAGTAAAATAAAGGTACTGTGTCCAACTACAACTAAAAAAATAAAATAAAGTTTTAAAAAATTCCATTGCCATAAACATTTAATTCCCAATGCATTTTGGAAGCAAACTCTATCCTACTCAACTAATCCAAAATTAAAAGTAATAACTAAAATATGTCTTAATATTATAAGAATCTAATTGTCAAAAGCTAAAAGGAAATCTATGCCAAAAATAAAAAGCATTATTATTAGAATGATAGAATTTTAGGAATTTTTAAAATTATACTGCCCATATTATATGTAATATAGTTTTTTAAATTAATACATGCAACAAAAATATTTGTGTGTGTGTGTGTGCGCGTGCGCGTGTTCATGCACATGGCAGGACGTGCTGGGGATCTAACCCAGAGCCCCAGGCTTGCTAGGCAAGTGCTCTACCAGCAAGCTATATCCTCAGTCCAAAACTGACTTTTTTTCTTACTTTCATGGCAAGAATTTCAGATGCAAAAAGAGGACCAAGAATATTCTTGTCCCTGCCTGTGTCTCCAGGATGTTCTACAGCAAAGAGATCGTTTCCTGGAGCTAAACTTGGTTCATTGGTAGTTTTCAGTTAAAAAATAACAGAGGTCATGTAAGTCCAAAAGGTAAGCAATATGTTAAGGTCTCACTAACATATTTTGTCTCCTCCTTCTCATACCTCTTGTGTCCCTTAATCTGTGACACAAGTGAGATCAGAGCTCTTCAGAGATGTCCTCTGTGGCTCCAGGAAGAATGCAGACATAGGGCACAAGGCCAATGGGAGAGTGATCCACCTTCCCCAACTTCTCTCAGATATCTCTGTACTTAAAGAAAAAGGACTACAGATGAGCGCAGTGGCACACGCCTGTAATCCCAGTGGCTTGGGAAGCTGCGACAGGAGGATCGTGAGTTCAAAGCCAGCCTCAGCAAAAGTGAGGCACTAAGCAACTCAGTGAGACCCTGTCTATAAATAAAATACAAAATAGGGTTGGGGGATGTGGCTCAGTGGTTGAGTGCCCCTGAGTTCAATCCCTGGTACCACCCCCAATCCCCGTAAAAAAAATAAAGAAAGAAAAAAATAAAAAAATAAAGACTATAAATTCTTTCTTACACTGGAAAAAATGACCCTGGCACAACAAAAATGAAATGCAAATCTTAATGTAAATTTAAAATGAACCATACCTCTAACAGGTTTCTGATTATTCACTGACATCTGGCATTGTATATGTTCATTTTTCATTAAAACAAAAAGTCAAAAAATATTTGTGGGCTCCTTTAAAACATTCACACTGCTAACATTTTTATCAATTCACAGCAGAAATGTAACACAAATACTAAATATGTGAACACTGATTCTATTACAGGACAGTGCTACTGATCACTCTTCAGCTTTCTTAAGGAAGAGCATGTATAACTACTTACCTCCAAACTATTGATTTTTGTCATAAAGTGTACAAAATCTTTGTCGAACTCTGTCCGTCTTGGATCCAGAATGTCATATTGTTTTTTCTGTACCCCTTGATATATATTTTTGAATTTTATTGCCATGATATCTATTCCTTCTATTGTAGAATTACTCAAGGATGTATATGTCTGAACAATCGTTATCATTTCTGTAATCTTAAACAGAGAAATGTTACTTATTTATTTATTGGCAGTGCTGGGGATCAAACAGCACTGGCTAGGCAAGCACTCTACCTCCGAGCAGCAGCTGCAGCCCAATGCTATTTTATATTTTTTAAATGAGATATGAGGCCCCTTCTCTAAAACAAGTTCTTAATGAATCATTGGTTAAAAAATCAAACCGAAAGACAGGCTCTAGAATCATTTAGATCAGACCAACCTGGGATGCTTTATCACTAAGCTATATCCCCATCCTCTTTATTTTTTTTTTTATTTTGAGCAGGGTCTAGCTAAGTTACTAAAGCTGGCCTCAAAGTTGTCTTCTCCCTGCCTCAGCCTCCTGATTTGCTGGTATTACAGGTATGCACCACTACTGGACATGCATCCGGCTGGTCATTCTGACTTTGAATCTCAGCTTTTTATAACAGGCTCTGACTTAGCGTGACCCTTGGGCTCTCCTTTTAAACTACTTAAGAATTCACAGAGAGGAATGGGGCTGTGTCTCGATGGCAGAGTGTTTGCCTAATGCATATGAGGCACTAGGTCTGATCCTTAGCACCACATAAAAATAAAGGCATGCTGTCCACCTAAAACTACAAAAAAAATTTTTTTTTAAGAGTTCACAGGGGTAGTCCAATGGGGGTATGCCTCCTGTGCCCCACTCACCAAGAACAGCCCAACCAGGCTAAATCCTGGCCACAGTTCAGAATAAGTTTGATAACCTATATTTGAGGGTCTGGATGCCAATATCCACCAATTATACCTGGGAGAAATGCCAGTCATTCAAGGGGATCTCAGTGCAGAGGAGTTGGAATAACCTAGCAATCAGGCCACACTTCAGGCAAGGCCTGTGGGACTGCTGCTTTAGCTCTGATTGCTGAGCTCTGGTGACTTGACTTTCTATTCTTAAAATAAGAGGCAGGGCCTTCCCAGAGACAAGGAAGAGGTACAGTGCAACTACCCATTACCATCACCACCCAGCACCAAAGGAATGCCCAGGCTGCTTTTCACAGACAGATACCCATTCTGCCTAGAATCAGACTTGCAAACCAAGGATCTTTACTGCTATTAGGTTATTACGATCAACCAAACTCAAAATTGTACCCAAGTTGGCAAGCTTCCTTGTTCCAGGAAAATGAAGGGTAATTAGGACCCCCTTCAAAGTTCATGATCTAGTGGTTCAGAAACATTATTGGCTGGAATGGGTCTCAGTGTAGAACCGTCCTAGCATGCACGGGGTCCCAGATTCCCTCCCTAATCCCCAACACCACAAAGAGGCGAGAGGAGATTAAGCATCTTTGTGGAACAAGTTCTGACCAATGGGGCCTAATTATTAATTTGACACATGTCAATATCCTTCTAGCTGGCCATATGCCCCCCCAAAATGACTACTGTTCACAAACCAGTCTTATACAACAATTTCTTAGATGTGGCACCAAAAAGCACAAGGAACAAAAGAGAAACTAGATAAGTTGGGCTTCATAAAAATTAAATATCTCTGCTTCAGAGAACACTCTGAGGAGAGTTAAAAGATAGCCCACAGAATTAAAGAAAATATTTGCAAATCAAATCTAATAAGGAATATACTCAGAATATATAAAGAATGCTTATGGGCTGGGGTTGTGGCTCAGTGGTAGAGCATTTGCTTCAAACGTGTGAGGCACTAGGTTCAATTCTCAGCACCACATAAAAATAAATGAATAAAATAAAGGTTCATCAACAACTAAAAAAAAAAAATGTTTTTAAAGAACCCTTACAATTCAACAATGAATATATAAACAACTCACAATGTGCAAAACATTCAAACAGACATTCCTCCAAAAATGAAAAATAAATGGACAATAAGTACATGAAAAGATGCTCAAAATTATTAGTTATCAGGGAAAATCAAAACCACAGTGAGATACCACTTCACATCCACTAGGACCGTCAAATTCAGAAGGACAGATGTGTTAAACAAGTGTTGTTGAGGATGTAGAGAAATCTCAGCTTTTAGACCTTGCTAATTATAATGTAAACTCATGAAGCTATTTTGGAAAAACGTTTGGCAGTTCCTCAAAGACAAATATGGAGTTGCCAGTGGGGTGCAGTGGCATGCACCTGTAGTCCCCAGCTACTCAAAGAGCTGCAGTGGGAGGATCACTTGAGCCTAGGAGTTTGAGACCAGCAGGGGCAAATTAGTGAGAAAATATGGGGTTGCCATATGACCCAGCAAGTCTCCTTTTATGTAGACACCTGAGAAATAACAACATATGTCCACATTAAAAACTTACACACAAATGTTTGAAACAGCATTATTCATAATAGTCTAAGAGAGGAAGCAACCCACATGTCCATCATCAGATGAGTGGATAAATATGTATTCATGCAAAGGAATATTCAGTGATAAAATGTATAGCGTGCAAAATGGATGAACTTGGAAACATCATGCTAAATCAAAGAAGCCAAAAGACTAAATATTATATGATTCCATTTATAAACTATGTCCAACATAGACACATCTATTAATGACAGAAAGTATATTAGTGGATGGTTAGGCAGGGAAGAGGGGCAGATAGGATGTGACTGCTAATAGGTTCAGGGTGTGTTCAGTGGGAATAAAAATATCTCAAAATCATATTTTTGGTAGCTGTGTGAAAATATTAGAAACCATTGACTTGTAAACTTTAAATGGGTAAATTGAATGATATGAGAACTTTGTCCCAATAAAGCTGTTAAAAACAAATAAAAGAAATAAAAGCCCCATAGCAGTATGTATTAAGGACCCCACTTGGTCATTTGGTTCTCTATTTTCCTATCCTGGATGAATCAGGAGATTTAAAAACAAACACTGGCCTCTGGACATGTCTGGGAAATGCTCTTCAATCTATATCATGTCCCTTCACGCCCCACTTCCCAACAAAAGATGAATGGGATCCTAAAGACTACCAGGATCCAAGAAGTTTGAAAACAGTAGGGTGCCGGGAGGACTGGCTAAATGAGATCTTTATAGACATGTCAAAGGCTAACTGCAAGGAACCTCTGATGCTGGTTCCTTACATCCCTGAAAAAATACCATTCCTCCTCAGTGAGCCTTAACAAATGAAATGAAAGGTGCAGAAGTTTCCCAGCCACACCTGTCTAGCAAAGGCATCCCCCACACAATGTCTAGGCGCACGCAGGCCCAGAAAGAGGAGGGGCCAGACATCCAGATATTCCACAATGATTGGGTTCTGCCAGGCATTTGCAGGTATTTCATCTCACATCCTAACATCATGGTCAAGGGCAGAAGTTTCATGTTTATATATTTGTAATGCATTCCACTTTCATATATATATATATGAAAGTGGAATGCATTACAATTCTTATTATACATATAGAGCACAATTTTTAATCTCTCTGGTTGTATACATAGTATATTCACACCAATTTGTGTCTTCATACAAGTACTTTGATAATGATGTTCATCACAATCCATCATCATTTCTAACCCCCTGTCCCCTCTCTTCCTCTCCCACCCCTCTGCCCTATCTAGAGTTTATCTATTCTTCTCATGATCCCTCCCTACCCCACTATGAATCAACCTTCTTATATCAGAGAAAACATTCGGCATTTGGTTTTGGGGGATTGGCTAACTTCATTTAGCATTATCTTCTCCATCTCCATCCATTTACCTGCAAATGCCATGATTTTATTCTCTTTATTGCTGAGTAATATTCCATTGTGTATATATGCCACAATTTTTTTATCCATTCATCTTTTGAAGGGCATCTAGGTTGGTTCCACAGTTTAGCTATTATGAATCGTGCTGCTATAAACATTGATGTGACTTTGCCCCTATAACATGCTGTTTTTAAGTCCTTTGGGTATAGACCAAGGAGAGGGATAGCTGGGTCAAATGGTGGTTCCATTCCCAAATTTCCAAGAAATCTCCATACTGCTTTCCATATTGGCTACACCAATTTGCAGTCCCACCAGCAGTGTATGAGTGTGCCTTTTTCCCCACATCCTTGAAGGGCAGAAGTTTTTAACATGGAAATAGAACTGAAGTCATGAGAGAGATGAAAGTTTGCAATAGCTGGTATGTGCCTGGCAAAAGGCAATAACTAAGGATAAAAAAATTATAATCAATGCAGTGATTTATGACTAATTTAATCAGATGGTTCATATTAATAGTGAAACAAAAGATCTGGAACAATGATTTTCAATAACACTACATGAAGCATGAAATAACCAAACAGGGGTGACTTGTGGGGATTGGGGGGAGGTGTCCAGTGACTGCATAACACTTACCTTCTCCAGTCTTTTACAGAAAGCTTCAAATTTCCCAAATATGTACATTTCTGAAACCTCAAAAGATTTCTCTCCTGATGAGTCTAAAATCTGTTTCCTTGTTTTGTGAAAAGATGACTGATACTCCTTGAATAGAAAAATGCAATCCTACAAGAGAATTACAAGAAAGGGTGGGGTGGTGAGACGTTTGTTCTCAAATCTTCAGAAATTCCATCCTCATACAGAACTAATCATGCAAGCCCCTCAACAGGGGCTGCTGCTGTTAACCAAGATCAAGTTCTCTGTCTGTATATTCAAAGCCTGTAAAGACTAATATAGTTTTTAAATATACATAGTGTTTTCATCTCTTCATCCTCATTATTTTCCCTTATCCTACATCAAACTATGACACATACTATTTGTTTTCATATGTTTGTGGCTAATTGCTGCTCCCAAGAGACCCAGTAGTTATCTGTCAAGACATGTCTATTCAGCTGACATCCTTCTTTGAATCAACATTCTTGATATTCTTGATATTCTTTATGTTTTATGTAACATAAAGAATTTGTAATAACAACTTACCATCCAACTATCATTGCTCCAAAAGGAGATCATAAAGGATTTTATTTTATTTTATTTTGGCAGTACTAGGGATTGAACCAAGGGCTTTACACTTGCTAGACAAGTGTTCTGCCACTGAGCTACATCTCCGGCCCAAGAACATAAAGTTTTTGATTGGCTGGAATCCTAACATTTGACTGCAGCTATACCACTAGCCAGTCACTAATAGGAGCAAGGTGATATCTCATTGTTGTTTTAATTTGCAAAGCTAAAGGCATCATCAGTGAACTGAGGAGAAATACAAAAGAGGATACAGTCACTAAGTTCAGTAGGAATTAACTATCGTGTCAAGCTCACATTTTCTAAAACCAAACTACTCTTCAATGTTAAAATTTCTCAGTGCTACCATGGGCCATTTTTACATGCAGATTATCCCCTTGAGATAATTATTTCATTTTCTTTAGATGTGTGCCCACAAGAGGGAGCACTAGATCACATGGTAGTTCTACTTTTGATGTTTTGAGGAACCTCTTGTACACTGTTTCACGATTTTCCATAACGGCTATACCAATTAATATTCCCGCCGGCAGTGCTCAAGAGTTCCCTTTTCTCCACATTCTTGCCACTGCTTGTTATCTTGTCATTGTTATAATAGACATTCTAATAGGAGTGAAGTGACATCATTGTTTTAACTTGCAAAGCTGGGAGCATCAACCAGGCTGACTTCAAAATGTATTACAAAACTACAATAATCAAAACAGAATAGTACTGGCATGAAAACAAACATAATCAACAACAGAACAGAGGAGAGGACCAGAAATAAATCCAGGTATTATGGCCAACCCAGATGGTTGACCTTCAATAAGGTGCCAAGATCACAGAGTGGAGAAAGAGAATTCCATTCAATAAATTGTGTAAGGAAAATCTCCTCCTGCTATTTTGAAATTGGACTCTAACCTCACACAGTATACAAAAGTCAACTCAAACAGGGTAAAGACTTCAAAGTTAGGACATGAAACTATAAAATTCATAGAAGAAAACATAAGGGAAAAGTTCCTTGACATTGGTCTGAGTCATTTTTAAATGACTAAAGTATAAGTAACAGAAGCAAAAATACACAAATAGGGCACATCAATTTTTTTTTTAAATTTTTTATTGTTGGCTGTTCAAAACATTACATAGTTCTTGATATATCATATTTCACACTTTGATTCAAGTGGGTTATGANAGTGTCTGTTCAGGTTCCTTGGCCCATTTGTTGATTTGTTTATTGGTTTTCTTATTGTTTAATTTTTGAGTTCTTTGTATACTCTGGATATTAGGGCTCTATCTGAAGTGTGAGGAGTAAAGATTTGTTCCCAGGATGTAGGCTCTCTATTTACCTCTCTTATTGTTTCTTTTGCTGAGAAAAAACTTTTTAGTTTGAGTAAGTCCCATTTGTTGATGCTAGTTATTAACTTTTGTGCTATGGGTGTCCTATTGAGGAATTTGGAGCCCGACCCCACAGTATGTAGATCGTAGCCAACTTTTTCTTCTATCAGACGCTGTGTCTCTGATTTGATATCAAGCTCCTTGATCCATTTTGAATTGACTTTTGTGCATGGCGAGAGAAAGGGATTCAGTTTCATTTTGTTGCATATGGATTTCCAGTTTTCCCAGCACCATTTGTTGAAGATGCTATCCTTCCTCCATTGCATGCTTTTAGCCCCTTTATCAAATATAAGGTAGTTGTAGTTTTGTGGATTGGTTTCTGTGTCCTCTATTCTGTACCATTGGTCCACCCGCCTGTTTTGGTACCAGTACCATGCTGTTTTTGTTACTATTGCTCTGTAGTATAGTTTGAAGTCTGGTATCGCTATACCGCCTGATTCACACTTCCTGCTTAGAGTTGTTTTTGCTATTCTGGGTTGTTTATTTTTCCATATGAATTTCATGATTGCTTTCTCTATTTCTACAAGAAATGTAGGGCACATCAATTAAAAAACTACACAGCAAAAGAAATAAGCAACAGGGTGAAGAGGCAATAAGATGGGTGACAGTATTTGCAAACCATGTATCTGGTAAGAGGTTCAGATCCAAAATATATAAGGAATTTGAACAATTCAATAGCAAGAAAGGACCTGATTTAAAAATGGGCAAAGGACCTGAAAAGACATTTCTTAAAAGACATACCAATAGGTATGTGAAAATGTGCTCAGTGAAACTAATCCTCAGTTTTATTTTTATTTTTGTTTATTTGTTTTGGGTTTTTCTTTTTTCTTTTTTCTTTTGTTTTGTTTTGTTTGTGCTGAAAAATTGAACTGAGGGGTGCTTAACAACTGAGCTGTATCCCCAGTGCCCCTTCATTTTGTTTTGAGACAGGGTCTCACTAAGTTGCTTAGGGCTTCACTAAGGCTGCTCTTGAACTTTTGATCCACCTGCCTCAACCTCTGGGATCACAGGTGTGCACCACCATGCCTGGCTCAGTTTCCTTTTTTTTTTTTTTTTTAATTATGAACATTTATTTCTTTTTTTAATTTTTTCTTCTAATTTGTTATATATGACAACAGAATGCATTACATTTCATATTACACATATAAAGCACAATTTTTAAGCTCTAGTTGTATACAAAGTAGCCTCACACCATTCATGTCTTCATACATATACTTTGGATAATGATGTCCATCTCGTTTCACCATCGTTTCTAACCTCCACCCCCCTCCCTTCCCCTTCCACCCCTTTACCCTATCTAGAGTTCATCTATTCTTCCCATACTCCCCCTCCCAACTGCACTACGAATCAGCCTCCTTATATCAGAGAAAATTTTCAGCATTTGGTTTTGGGGGATTGGCTAACTTCACTTAGCATTATCTTCTCCAACTCCATCCATTTACCTACAAATGCCATAATTTTATTCTCTTTTATTTCTGAGTAATATTCCACTGTGTATATATGCCACAGTTTCTTTATCCATTCATCTACTGAAGGGCATCTAGGTTGATTCCACAATTTAGCTATCATGAATTGTGCTGCTATAAACATTGATGAGGCTGTGTCCCTGTAGTATGCTGTTTTTTAAGTCCTTTGGGTATAGATTGAGGACAGGGATAGCTGGGTCAAATGGTAGTTCCATTCCCAGTTTTCCAAGGAATCTCCATACTGCTTTCCATATTAGCTGAACCAATTTGCAGTCCTACCAACAATGTATGAGTGTGCCTTCTTACCCACATCCTCACCAACTCTTACTGTTGTTTGTATTCTTTTTTTTTCTTAATACTTATTTTTTATTTTTAGGTGGACACAATATCTTTACATTTATGTGGTACTGAGGATCAAACCCAGTGCCTTGTGCTGAGCCACAACCCCAGCCCCTGTTTGTGTTCTTAATAGCTGCCATTCTGACTGGAGTGAGATGATATCTTAGAGTAGTTTTTTAAAAAAAAATATTTATTTTTTTAGTTGACACAACACCTTTATTTCACTTGTTTCTTTTTGTATGTGGTGCTGAGGATCGAACCCAGGGTCTTGCATGTGCGAGGCGAGTGCTCTACTGCTGAGCCACAACCCCAGCCCCTTAGAGTAGTTTTGATTTGCATTTCTCTAATTGCTAGAGATGTTGAACATTTTTTCATATATTTGTTGATTGATTGTATATCATCTTCTGAGAAGTGTCTGTTAAGGTCCTTGGCCCATTTATTGATTGGGTTGTTTTTTTTGGTGTTTAGCTTTTTGAGTTCTTTATATATATACACCCTAGAGATTAATGCTCTATCTAATTTGTGAGGGGTAAAAATTTGCTCCCAAGATGTAGGCTCTCTATTCATCTCACTGATTGTTTCTTTTGCTGAGAAGAAATTTTTAGTTTGAATCCATCCCATTTATTGATTCTTGATTTTAATTCTTGGGCCAATGGAGTCTTATTAAGGAAGTTGGAGCCTAATAAGACATGATGGAGATTATGGGCTACTTTTTCTTCTATTGAACACAGGATTTCTGGTTTAATTCCTAGGTCCTTGATTCACTTCAAGTTGAGTTTTGTACATGGTGAGAGATAGAGGTTTACTTTCATTTTGTTGCATATTGATTTACAGTTTTCCCAGCACCTTTTGTTGAAGAGGCTCTTTTCTTCAATGTATGTTTTTGGCACCTTTGTCTAATATAAGGTAATTATAATTTTGTGGATTAGGTTCTGTGTCCTCTATTCTGTACCATTGGTCTACCAGTCTGTTTGTGCCAATATCATGCTATTTTTGTTACTATTGCTCTGTAGTATAGTTTAAGATCTAGTATAGTGATGCCACCTACTTCACTCTTCCTGCTAAGGATTGCTTTAGCTATTCTGGGTCTCTTATTTTTCCAGTTGAATTTCATGACTGATTTTTCTATTTCTATGAGGAATACCATTGGGATTTTGATCGGAAATGCATTAAATCTGTATAGTGCTTTGATAGTATATCCAAGAGCAAGGTAGACCTTTCCATCTTAAGGTCTTCTTTGATTTCTTTCTTTAGTGTTCTGTAGTTTTCATTGTATAGGTCTTTCACCTCTTTTGTTAAGTTTTCCCAAGTTTTTTTTTTTTTGAGGCTATTGTAAATGCGATAGTTTTCTTTGCTTCCCTTTCAGAGGATTTGTCACTGATATACAGAAATGCCTTTGATTTATGGGTGTTGATTTTATATCCTGCTACTTTGCTGAATTCATTTACTAGTTCTAGAAGTTTTCTGATGAAACTTTTTGGGTTTTCTAGGTATAGAATCATATCATCAGCAAAGTGTGCTAATTTGAGTTCTTCTTTTCCTATCTGTGTCCCCTTAATTTCTTTCATCTCTCTAATTGCCCTGGCCAGTGTTTCAAGAACTATGTTAAATAGAAGTGGTGAAAGAGGGCATCCCTGTATTGTTCTAGTTTTTAGAGGGAATGCCTTCAATTTTTCTCCAATTAAGATGATGTTGACCTGGGGCTTAGCATAGATAGCCTTTATGATGTTGAGATATGTTCCTGTTAGTCCTAATTTTTCTAGTGTTTTGAACATGAGGGGGTGCTATATTTTGTTGAATGCTTTTTCTGCATCTATTGAAAAGATCATATGAGTCTTATCTTTAAGTCTATTGATGTGGTGAATTACATTTATTGATTACCATATGTTGAACCAACCTTGCATTCCTGGGATGAATCCCACTGGATTGTGGTGCATGATCTTTTTGATATGTTTTTGTATTCGATTTGCCAGAATTTTATTGAGAATTTTTACATCCATATATATTAGAGATATTGGTTTGAAGTTTTCTTTCTGTGACATATCTTTGCCTGGTTTTGGAATCAGGGTGATACTGGACTCATAGAATGAGTTTGGAAGTGCTCCCTCTTTTTTCTATTTCCTGAAATAAATTGAAGAGTATTGGTATTAGTTATTCTTTAATGGTCTTGTAGAACTTGCTGTGTATCCAGCCAGTCTTGGGTTTTTCTTGGTTGGTAGGCTTCCAATGGCATCTTCTATTTCATCACTTGATATTGGTCTGTTTAAATTGTGTTATCATCCTGATTCAATTTGGGCAAATAATTTGTCAATGCCTCCAACATTTTCTATTTTATTGGAGTATAAGTTTTCAAAATAATCTCTAATTATCTACTGTATTTCTGTAGTGTCTGTTGTGATATTACCTTTTTTCATCATGTATGTTAGTAATTTGAGTTTTCTCTCTCCTTCTCTTCATTAGCGTAGCTAAGGGTCCATCAATTTTATTTATTTTTTTCAAAGAACCAGCTTTTTGTTTTGTCAATTCTTTTGTTTCAATTTCATTGATTTCAGTTCTAATTTTAATTATTTCCTGTCTACTACTGCTTTTGGTGTTGATTTGTTCTTCTTTTTCCTAGGGTTTTGAGATATAATGTTAGTCATTTATTTGCTGAATTTTTCTTCTTTTAAGGAATGAACTCCATGCAATGAACTTTCCTCTTAGTACTGCCTTCACAGTGTCCCAGAGATTTTGGTATGTTGCGTCAGTATTCTCATTTACCTCTAAGAATTTTTTAATCTCCTCCTTGATGTCTTTTGCAACTCATTGTTCATTTAGTAATTATTTAGTCTACAGATATTGGAGTAATTTCTATTTTTTATTTTGTCATTGATTTCTTTTTTTATGTTTATTTTTAGGTGTAGATGGACACAACACAATGCCTTTATTTTTGTGTGGTGCTGAGAATCGAACCCGGGTCCTGCTCATGCTAGGCGAGCACTCTACAGCTGAGCCACAATCCCAGCCCTTGTCACTGATTTCTAATTTCATTCCATTATGATCTGATAAAATGCAGGGTAGTATCTCTACTTTTTCATATTTGCTAAGAGTTGCTTTGTGGCATATTATATGGTCTATTTTAGAGAAGGATCCATGTGCTGCTGATGTGTGAGGGGTAAAAAGAATGTGAGGATATAGAGCTAGTAAATCTTAGGAAGTGTGAAAGAGAAATATAATAAAGAGGGTTAGTAGCAGGAGAAAGTATATTCACTTGTTGAAGGATGAAATATTCTATATATGTCAGTTAAGTCTAAGTTATTGATTGTATTATTGAGTTCTATAGTTTCTTTGTTCAGCTTTTGTTTGGAGGATCTATTCAGTGGTGAGAGAGGTGTTTTAAAGTCACCCAAGATTATTGTGTTGTGGTCAATTTGACTCTTGAACTCGAGAAGAATTTGTTTGATGAACATAGATGCTCCATTGTTTGGGGCATATATATTTATAATTTTGATATCCTGTTGGTGTATGGTTCCCTTGAGCAGTATGAAATGTCCTTCTTTATCCCTTTTGATTAAATTTAGCTTGAAGTCTACTTTATTTGATATGAGGATGGAAACCCCTGCTTGCTTCCACAGTTCATGTCCTTCAGTCTGTGTATGTCTTTTCCTATCAGATGAGTATCCTGGAGGCAGCATATTGTTGGGTCTTTTTTTTTTTTTAAATCCAATCTGCTAGTCTATGTCTTTTGATTGGTGAGTTTAGGCCGTTATCATTCAGGGTTATTATTGAGACATGATTTGTATTCCCAGCCATTTTTGTTTATATTTGTTATCTAACTTGATTTGATTTCTCCTTTGATTAGTTTTTACTTCAGTGTGCTACCTCCCTCTGCTGATTTTCATTGTTGTTTTTCGTTTCCTCCTCATGGAATATTTTGCTGAGGATGTTTTGTAGTGCTAGTTTTCTAGCTGTAAATTCTTTTAACTTTTGTTTATCATGGAAGGTTTTTATTTCATCATCAAATCTAAAGCTTAATTTTGCTGGATACAAGATTCTTGGTTGGCACCTATTTTCTTTCAGAGCTTGATATATATTATTCCAGGATCTTCTAGTTTTCAGGATCTGGGTTGAAAAATCTGCAGTTATAATAACTGGTTCCCCCATATGTAATCTGATTCCTTTCTCTTGAGGCTTTTAATATTCTCTCTTTAATGTTGAGCATTTTCATTATAATGTGACTTGGTGTGGATCTGTTGTGATTTTGTACATTTGGCATCCTGTAGGCTTTTTGGATTTGCTTTTCTAATTCATTCTTCATGTTTGGAAAGTTTTATGATATTATTTCATTGAAAAGATTGTTCATTCCTTCGGTTTGGAACTCTACGCCTTCTTCTATCCCAATAACTCTTAAATTTGGTCTTTTTATGCTATCCCATATTTCTTGAATATTCTGCTCAAGGTTTCTTACCATTTTCACTGTGTGGTCTACTTTCTTTTCAAGATTATATATTTTGTCTTCATTGTCTGAAATCCTGTCTTTCAAATGGTCTACTCTGTTGGAGATGCTTTCAATTGAACTTTTAATTTGGTTTATTGTTTCTTTCATTTCAAGGATTTCTGTTTTTTTTGTTTTTGTTTTTGTTTTTAGAACTTGTATCTCCCTATTGAAGTAATCTTTTGCTTTCTGTATTTGGTAAGTAGCTCTTTGTCGAATGATCTTTTGCTGCCTGTATTTGCTCTTTTATATCATCCTTTAATTCACAGAACATTTAAATCATGTACATCCTGAACTTCTTCTCTGACATTTCTTCCACTGTGCTGGCCATGGATTCTAATAATGTGGTATCTTGATTTGTTTGGGGCACTTTCTTCCCTTGTCTTTACGTGTTGCTCATGTGTCTTTCCTTCTAGCACTGTGGGTACAAGACATTATCGTTTTTACCCTATAGGCTTATAGTGCTACTGTAGGGTTCCAATACTGCTCCTTTGTGGGGAAGGACAATGTTAACAGATTCCAATGTAAACAATATACCACCTATAAACAATTCATTGCTATTAAGATGTTTACAGTTTGGTCACAGTGTACAGAAATGTTGAATTTGATTAATATTTATAATATAATTAGTAGGCTTGTAAAAGAGTTTACAGTTTCTGACAGTGGACAATGAACTGGGGGTGAGGCGTAGGATAATATGCTAAGGAGGCAGGATGTGAGGATATAAAGTTAGTATATCTTAGGAAGTGTGAAAGAGAAACATAATGAAAAGGGTTAGTAGCAGGAGAATAAATAGAAAGCAATTTTGGATAGACAAGTGCATGGGATGATAGCAGAACATAAAACAAACATGCATATGTATTAAGAAAAATAAGGGTTGTTAAAATAGTAAAACTTGAGGGAAAAAAGAAAAAAATGCATATACAACACAACTATAAAATACTATTCAGACATCCCAGTCCTCAAAATTCTAATTCATGCAAAGTACTTGGTTTCATATATGTTGGGGATATGAGAGCGGGAGAATAGAGGGGGAGAAGAAAAAGAGGAAAACAAAATCTCGATTGTTAATTGTTTTGGTTGCAGATCAGTATCCTTCCTGCTTCCCTTCTCATCTAATAGGTGCGGTTGTCTGTTGTTAGCTGGTATCTCTGCCGCCCTCAGAATGGTGAAGGTAACCAGGATGGGAAGGCTGGTCCTGGTACAGGGTACCTGGAAGTGAGGTGTGACACCTGCCAGTTCCTGCAGGGAGACTGCACCTCAAGGGTCTCTTCTTAGGTCCACTGTATGACTTGGGCGCCCAGTCCTACCTCCCTATCTTGCCTGGAGATTTCTCAGTGCCTGGTCTCTCTGTTACTCTCAAACTGTTGCACCCTCTCCTTCTAGGGACCTCTTTTACCAGGGCTCCCGTGGGCAGTGCCCTAGTTGCACTGCACACCTATCTCACTGAGAACAGTTTTGTGTTGGGCAATTACTATACCCGGTTACCAGCCACTGGGGAGAGTGGGGAGTTGGAAATCGGGTACCTGGCCAGCTGGATTTCCAATCTGGGAGCTGCCCCCACCAAAGATGGCCAGGAAGCTGAGCCAAGATGGAGGCAGGCTGCTTCCAGCACTGGGGTGTCAGGTCGGGTGGGGGGAACAGGGCGATGGTGTTGTGCGATGTGTTCAGAGGTGAGTTCTGTGGTGTGCAGTGTTGAGGATTTTGGTTGTCTTCAGATCCTGTGGGATGTCCCCAGGTGCAGACAGACTACCGCAGGTAGGGGACTATGGCAGTAGCTGCCAAGTCACAAGATGGAGGTGACCAAGGGAGCCCCATGTTGGTAGACGGGGGCTCAAGAGGGGAGTGGCGGCTGGAGTTCCTTGGGTGGGTAGCAACTGAGTGTCCTGCATGGAAGCGGAGCAGCATCTGGAGTTCTACACAGGTGCTGATGCGGTGATCTTGCTAAGGCGCTCCCAGGCAGAAGTTGGGTGACTGGAGTCAGGAGGGAGTCCTGCTGTAACGCTGAGGCCCGGAGCCCTGCTGCGGGCACAGCGCTGGTGATTTCTGCATGAGAGCAGCTGTGGAGGGGTCCTCTATCACTCTCAGAGCAGCAGTATTCCCGCTAGTTGAGACCCAGGTCACAGAGCAACACAGACACTGCCTCCTTCTGGCCCACCATCTTGGATATCCCACTCAGTTTTATCCTGAAGACGCACCAAGTGTGTCCAAGATGTGGCCAAGTGTGCCATGAAGCCATTCCTTGGCTCTTCCTGTGCTCACGAGCCTCAGCTTTCTTCCTTTTTGCCAATTTGCTCATTTCTTTCTTACTCTTGAGCACTCTGTTGCCTTCACCATCTCAACAAGCTCTTCTATTGTTTCTGGTGCCCTTTGTCCTGCCAGCCCCTGCTTCAAAGCTTGTCCCCAAAGCTTCTGTTCTGTCGTCACATGTGTGGACCTCCCAGTTGTTCTGAAGGGGCTGTATGGCTGGCTGGAAGCCCTGGTCCATCTTCTTTTTTAAATTATTAAAAGCCTTTCTGTTTGTCAGCTTTTTGTTGAGCCTCAAGTTGTTCTGAAGACTCTTTCCTTTGTCAGTTCTCTCTGACTCCAGAAGAGCACACGGTCATAGGACTGGTCCTGGCTTCCCATCTTGAGTTTGGTCCAGCAGAAAAGAGACTTATGACCTCAATGAGGAATCGCACACCAATCCTCTCCTGCCGTTTCCAATTATACTGCCATTTACACCTTCGACAATTGATTTTGCTGCAGTTTTAGGTGCTTGTTGTGCACGAGTCTCAGCTTTCTTCCTTTTTTCTAATTTGCTCATTTATTTCTTCTGTTTTACCAGAGCAGCTACTCCTACTTGCTCTGGTAGGGGAGTCGCCTGTGTTTCATTTAAGCACCTTAACCTACTAGTTAGAGCCTATCACAAAGTTTCCCCTTCTTCCATCATTTTAACCTGCTCCTCTCACTGCCAGACAGTGAGACATAAATGACATTTTTATATTCTCACTATAGTGTTCAAGATTGTTTCAAAAGTTAACATGTCGTGTGAAGGAACAAAGCAAAACTGGGCCAGATGGTGAAAGCTTATGAAAAGAAAAATATTTCTACAAACCTGAATTTTCTTTAGTACCACTGGCATTTCCTGATCCCAAATATGGCTTACTCCTCCATCAGTAATATATGCTTTACAAGCTGTCACCATTTGATTTGTTACCTAAAATAAATTTAGGTGTAAAATAAATATAGGCAAATAATACAGGTTCTGTGTTTTTAAAAGCACAAGCATAAACATATGGTAAACAGTACACTTGAGGAGGGAACAAATAACAAAATAAAATTAAATAAAAAAAAAAGAAAGAAATACAAGCACCAGATAAAACAAAGGAAACCCAAAGTCACATTAAGTCAATGTCATTGGGGCCATGTATTTCCAAGTGAACTACATTTTCCATTTGTCTACTCCTCCCCAATGATTCCTTTTCTTCAATATGCAAACACCTCTCATATTCCATGAAACAGTGAAGAAAAAAAGAAGAATGGCCATTTAGAGATTAGATCAAGATGTCAGACTGACACATAGAACTTTAGGGAATCCCTAAAAATGACACAATGCACAAGAGATCAGATCTGCAGGAGGGAAGGGAAAACCAAAACCCAGAAACCAGAACCCAGGTCTGTAAAAGGTTACTGTGAAGAGAAATGGGTCTGGGGAAATTCCTAGACCAGCAAGTGTGAAGTCCCCCTCAGTTATGAAATAACACACTGAATTTGGACCAACTTGTACAGGAGACAACAATGTCATTTGCTGAAAAAACAAAGCTATGAGTCTGCACCAGTCTTGGAAAGGTATGGTCATGTCCTGGGTAAATGCTGCAGCCCAGGTGGTCACATCTGAGAAAAACCTACACACACTCACCTCCCAATAGTAAGTCACACCGCCTCATAAAAGACAAACTACAGAGTCACAAATGTAAAGACTGGAGAACAACCAGGAATCATCATGCAACTGAGGAATGTAAACATGGGAGCAGAGGTATTAAACTCAACAAAGAGAGGAAATGTAGAAAAGAGATATGTAAAATCTCTTAAAATATCTTTTGTTAACTAAATCAACTCATGAAAAAGCTAAAAGAGGATTTTACATCCATGAGAAGAAAACAATAATATGAAAATTGAACTTCTTTTTTCTTAAAACAAAACAAAAAGGCTGGAGTGTAGCTTAATGGTCAAGCACTTGCCTGGCATGTGTGAGGCCCAGGGTTCAATCCCCAGCACAGCAAAAAATAAAAAATAAAAATAATAAATTGACTGATGAACTGACTGGTACATGGTACAAAGCTGAAGAACAAATGAGTGAGCTGAAAAATCCAAGAACAACAATGGGAAGATTAAAAAAAAAAAAATGAAGAGAAAAGGAATTTAGATTCAAAGGGAGAGAATGAATGAAACAGGTGGGTCAGAAATAATCAAAGGCAAAAAAAGAAAAATCTCCCAGGAATGAAAAAACAAAAATTTGGACTGAAAGAAACCAGCAAGTATAGACAAGATAAATGTAAAAAGAACCACATCAGTTTGAAAGTTGAGATGTTCAACAATAAAAAAAAAATCAAAAAAAAAATCCAAAGGCTTCCAGCGAATAAAACTAGTTACTTACAAAGGAAAAAAAATCACATTAGCACCTAACACCTCATCAACAATACCAGATCCTAGACAATGGTGAGCAAAGTTCCAAGTGAAAATGATGTTGAACTTAGAATACTAGTCAAACCAGCACTTGAGTGGTGGGAGGAAATAAAACTATCCTAATATGCGTAGGAACTGAGGAAATTCACCATTAACACACCCTTTCTGAAAGAAGTACTTGACAATTTCTTTTTAAAAGTAATAATGAATCCAAGAAGGAGGAAGATCTGGAAATCATCAAACAGTGGTGAGAGATGGCTAAAGAAATGAGCAATACTTGGATTTTGGTTTGAATATGTATTGACTCACAATGTTGAAAAAATATTAACAATAATATGGAATAAAGAATGATCCCAGTGTAAGACATGGACAGCAAGAAACAGGGAGATAAATGGTTGGGAAGAATGAGAAGGCTCTCATCTTATTTAGGACATAGCCGGTGATTAAATTTCTACTTTGCTTTTTAATAATTTTTTTAAATGCTACTTTACACATTTCATTCTGTCTGAATCGTTTATAAGAAATACCATTCATGTGTTTCTTGGGTACTTTTTCAATTTTTAAAAAATAATTAACCACATGTCTTAATAGGAAGACTTTACATAAACCATAGCAATGGTTAGAAGGAGCTAAAGAAACGAGGCTAATTGTGGACATGATCCTTATCTCTTGATCAGAATAAAAAAATACTGGGAATGAATAAGTTACCAAACAGCTTAATTTATTTGTTTAAAAATAGAGTCACTGGGGGATATAGCTCAGTTGGTAGAGTGCTTGCCCCCATACACAAGGCCCTGGGTTCAATCCCCAGCACCACAGGGAAAAAAAAAATAACAGAGTCACTGGGATTACAGGTATATGCCACCACACCCAGCAAAAACAACTACATTTAAACAAAACGCCTTGGGGCTGACCTCTGACAAGGAGAAAGATACCCTTGACCCCAACTATTAAGTACAACTGACTCCAGTCATCTCTATCCTTCCCTCATCCACTCCAAGTATTAAAATCCTGAATTCTGAGAGTACCCAAACTTCCCAATTCTCTTTCCTGGCTCAAAGGGAAAGAATAATTTTTTTTTTTTTTCACAGGCTCACATGAGTGATTTCTTCCCTTAGAAACTCACCTTGATAAACAATGAGGTCATTCTCTCTGAGGTGTTGTAATACCTTGACACACTGTGAATCATTCTGATGGCATTAATCAAATTTTGTATTCCATGTGCCATGGAAACCTGAAATTGAAACAGAGCAAGTGAATTCCATCACATTTTTATATAATTTAAACAGTAAATATGTTATGCTATTCAGAACTCTAAATATACACCAAATCGTATAACATTTTTACCTCTATGTCAAATTTTACCAAATGCAATATGATATCCCAGACATTGGTCTGAAACAGAAAAAAATAAAAAGGACATTTGTTTTAACAAACGTACCAAGGAAGATGCAAGATATTAAAAGGAAAAACTAGGTGAAGAGAATTCTGTACTTATTTCTGATCAAAAAGGTAGCTAAGAACCCAAGTCAGACTACTACTCCTATTCACATGTTAGATTCATCTTTCAGAAAACCTATTAAGTGCCATTAGCTTCTGAAGATATCGGGAGTGATCTAAAGATAGGACACCTATGCATGGAGCTCACATTAGAGAAGAGACTCACACAAACAAGTAAAGCAAGAAGAACATGTACAACTAAGACACATACTGTTGTGGTTTGGATGTGAGGTGTCACCCAAAAGCTCATGTGTGAGACATTGTAAGACTATTCAGAAGTGAAATGAATGGGTTTTGAAAGTCTTAACTCAATCACTGAGTTAATCATCAGATGGGATTAATAGAGTAATGATTGAAGACATGTAGGGTGTAGCTGGAGGAGGTGGACATTGGGGATGTGGCTTTGTGATTTGTATTTGGCAAATGGAATCTCTCTCTGCTTACTGACCATCATGTGAGCTACTTCTCTTCACCACACCCTTCCACCATGATGTTTAGCTTCACTTTGTGCCCCAAGGAATGGAGCCTGCTATCTATGGACTGAGACCTCTGAAACCGCGAGCCCCCAAATAAACTTTTCCTCCTCTACAATTGCTCTGTTCAGGTCCTTTAGTCACAGCAGTGAAAAAGCTGACTGAAACAATATTGGTTGCTTACGTGTACCAGGCACTAACCTAGGAGTTTCATGTATCATCATAATTTATGCTGACAGGACCCTTTAAGATAGGTTTGATTTCATCCAACCTATAACTTTACTGATTATGTGTCTTCTTTTAAGAAATGTCTAGTCAGGTCTTTCGACCATTTTTGATCAGATTATTTGGGATTTTTTACAGTTGAGTTCCTTATATAATCTGAGTATAAATCTCTTGTTGGATGTATAGTTTGCAAATGTTGTCTCCCATTCTGCAGGTTGTCTCTTCTTTAGAATGATTGCTTCTTTTGTTATGCAGAAATTTCTTAGTTTAATATAATCCATTTGTCTTTTTTTGCTTTTGTTGCCTGTTCTTTTGAAGGATTTTTTGTTTCTTGGTACAAGGGATTGAATCCAGGGACATCCAACCACTGAGCCTCATCCCCAGCATTTTTTTTTTTTTTGAGGCAGGGTCTCACTAAGTTGCTTAGGGCCTTGCCAAGTTGCTGGAGCTGGCTTTGAACTTGTGATCTTCCTGCTCTCCACCTCCCAAACCCCTCAGCTCTTTTTGAGTTCTTATCCAAAAACATTTTTGCCCAGATCAATGTCCTAAAAGGTTTCCCCCTGTGTTTTCTTCCAGTGGTTTTATACCGATATCTTTACCATCTGTGCCAGAGAAAGAAAGAAAAGGACCAATCAGCTACACTCACTATGTTAAGATGAACATAAAGAAATATGGAGAGAAAGACAAACATAACTTATATATCCCAATCCTGCCACTAAGGGGAGAAGAACAAACTCCCTTAAGAATTTGTAGCACAAGCTGGTACTCAACTGCAGTCTGAGATCACAGTCACGGTACAAAAACCAAAATTAAAAAAAAAAAATTTAAAACTCCCCTCCAGAAGAGAACTAGTAATTTAAGATGGTAACCAGTCATACCCATAATGATTCATAAAACTCAGCTGACAATGAAGTGTGTCCTGAGTTCAGAGGTATTAAAGTGTAAAAAATAAAAGTGTCTTAGAAGCTATGTAATAAAGTATAATTATTATTTTCATTTTTCAATTGAGAAAATAGAGAGGCGGGAAGTTAAAAAAGCTTGCCCAAGGTCCCACAGCTATGAGTTACGTAGCTCAGATTTTGAGACCCTGCTTATAGCCAGGGTGCAAATCACTAGGGCAGCACAGAAAAGATCAAAGGCATTCCTGGAGCTTGCCTTTTAATTGAGGGGACAAGATAACTATATATAAAGATTTTTAACATTTTAAAAATGCTGACAAATAAATGAAATTCGGAAGAACAATTACTGATTAGTATATTATATGTCCTAAGTGGAAATGTAACCACAAATAATTAAATCAATTTTATGAAGCTTATGGAAATCAACATCATTGCTTTATACTGAACCTTGCATGTCATAATCCATATTATGGATCACAGGTCCAAAATATCCAATTAAAATTATGCCTAGGAGTCCCTTCCACCTGTGCTAAATCAAACTCCAATGAAGAGAGCTCAGGGATGGCATCAAATGGGTCCCTCAGGAAATGCCTTTCATCCAAGTTTTAAATATCTTTTACTTATTTATTTATTTATTTATTTTTGGTACTGGGGATTGAACCCAGGGGCACCTCACCACTGAGCCATATCCCAGCCCTTTTTATGTTTTGAAACAGAGTCTAGCTAAGTTGTTTAGGGCCTCACTAAATTGCTGAGGCTAGCATTGAACTCATGATCCTCTTGCCTCGGCCTCCTGAGCTACTAGGATTACAAGAAACACTGGGATTATAAGCATGCACCACCACTCCCAGATAAATATCATTATTTATAATCACTCCCTGAATGCAAAGTTCTTCCTATTAAGATACAGTGTTCAGATATTGTTATGTGAAACATATTACAGTAGATATGCCCAAAGCATAATACCAGGACAATAAAAATTAAGCAAACTTCCAGAAACGAAAGCAAGAATCCTTTGCACTTTTTCTACCTAAATCACAATTATAAGATAAAAAGCAATTGATGGTTGCTTTTAATGACAGTAAAGAAAATGAATGGGAAAAAGTAATTTTGAAACGATAGCAGTAGTAGGTGTGTGAGTGGGAAGAAATCATATGACTCACTACTGTTAACACTGCTGTCATTTCAAAAGGTAAGGCCTGAAATCTTCCTAGCTCAGAAACAGTAAAAAGCTCAACAACCACCAAATAATAATAATAAGACACTTCCATGACAATAACAGCTGAACAAAGTTTAAATTACTAGGATGAACTAAATGATTTTAAAATTCTATAAATTTAAACAAGTCCTTTGAATTAAGAAGTTGAAATCAGTATATCTCAAAATTCAGAGCTCTTGACAATAATAAGAAGCATTGTATCTGTCTTCCAAGTTTATTTTTTATAATGAAAAGCCCTGAATACAAAAAGAAGTACAGGGAACAGCATAATGACCACCTATAACCATCATTCAATTTAACATATGCTTCAATTTTACTCACTACATCTATTATTTTTTATATCAAGGGCTATTTGTAGGTATTCATGGAGAAAGCTTCAGGTATATGTGTATTTCAACTCAAATGCTTGCAACAAGTAATAACTCTAACTTTTCTTTTACTTTTTTTTTTTTTTTTTTGATAGTCTTCCTTTTGCTCGGGTTGTAGAGTTAGAGAATAGAGTCTTTGGGCTGCTGACTGAATTGCAGCCACAGCCCTATTTCTCTAACACTATATAATCTGGTTTCCTTTACCCCTGGTCTTACACACAGAAACATCCAAAAGCTCACATCAGTGTTTTTATATGAAACAAAATTTTAAAAGCTTCCCAACAGAACTCCAGTTGCTAGTACTAGGGGTAGAAATCAACAGAGAGTGAAGTTTAAGAAAGTCATAATTTTTTGCAAATAACAACACTAATAATGTAGTTTTGAATTAAGTTCATCATCTCTTTATGACATCAGTTAACAGACTCTGCCTCTGAAGTGTCTTCCTGTTCTCCCTCTTGGAGCCCCTGGATAGATAATGAATTTCCACAAAGAAGGAAGAACTACACCTGCCCAGGACTCTCAACCCACTTTCTTCTCTCCTGTGCCACATAAACTTCTCATTTTCTGATGCCCTCTTAGGATGTGAACCTCTCTCTTTGCCAATTCTATGTGAAATCAGCCATTTACCCAAGGCTGGCCAACCAAGCCAGGTGACCAGGACTGCCACCTCAGTGGAAGATCTACCCATCTCTTCAGAAATCAGAATGGAGAATGCTGAACACAGAAATCAGACACTAATATAAATTACTTAGAAAGCATTTTAACTTAGAGAATACCTTGAAGGCAGCGGCATAGTGACAAGGGAAAAAAAATTCAGCCCAAAATGCCAGCAAAAACAGCCTCAAATTTGGTTCCATCAATTTAGAGATACTCAAATTAAATCTCTTAATCTTTGAAACAAGGATTGTTGTGTATACAGAATGGAAACATATTTGAAGCACATATCACAATGCCTAGAACAAAAGGTTGGGGATTCTCTAGCCCATGAGCATCTTTAAAAATACAACTGTCTGAACTGCCCTCCTGCCTAGAAGTGATTCACAAGAGGTGACACCATTCAAGATTGGAAAACACCACACTACATTCTCAACAAATACTAGTTTCTATGATTTCCCATTTTTTAAATTTACTTTTTAGCTGTAGTTGGACACAATACCTTTATTTTATTTTTTTGTTTTTTATGTGGTGCTGAGGATCAAACCCAGGGCCTCATACATGCTAGGCACGCACTCTACCGCTGAGCCACAACCCTAGCCCCAATTTCCCATTTTTAAATATATTTTTTTAGTTGTAGATGAACATAATACCTTTATTTATTTATTTATTTATTTATGTGGGGCTGAGGATCAAACCCAGTGCCTCAGATGTTTTAGGCAAGCACTCTGCCACTGAGCCAAAACCCCAGCCCTGATTTCCCATTTATATCTAAAGAAGACATAGAGGTTTTCTATAATTTTCATATTACATGTGAAATATTAAGAAGCTGGGCACGGTAGTGCATGCCTATAATCCCAGCAGCTCGGGAGGCTGAGGCAGGAGGATCCCAAGTTCAAAGCCAGTTTCAGCAACTTAGCAAGACACTTAGCAACTCAGCAAGACCCTGTCTCTACTAAAATATAAAGAAACAGGGGCTGGGGTCATGGCTCAGTGGTAGAACTCTTGACTAACATATGTGAGGCACAGGGTTCAATTCTCAGCACTGCATGTAAATAAATAAAGATCCATTTGACAACTAAAAATATATTTAAAAAAAAATTAAAATTTATTGTGGTTACACAACTCTGTAAATATATTAAAAATCACCAAATTGTACACATCAAATGATGAATATATGTGAAGTATATCATAAAGCTGCTGCAAAAATGAAGAGGGAAGAAGGGATGGGGAAAGAGAAAGGAAAACTTGTTCACTAAAAAATGATCAGATACATGACCATTTTGGAAAAATTATATAGCTGGATCTAATGGCATACATTTCCAAGATTTACTACTGGGGTGTAGAGAGGTGGTAATTAGAAATTGATACAGTGTGATATTTACTAATTAAATAATATGGTATGACAATTTAAACATTAGAAATGATGTAATTAATTTTCACAGTACTGGGGATTGAACCCAGGAGTGCTTAACCACTTAGCTCTTCCCGCAGCTCTTTTTATTTTTAAGACCACTATACCCAGCTCTAAAACAATTTTTAAAATAAAAGTGATCATTTCTTTTCTGGCAATCACTCTATAGGTAGCTCTTTCAAAACTGGTGCACAAAATATTGAGAAATGTGTCTTCATTTCCTCTGATGGAAATGATTGTGGCACATGAGAAAGCTTCACTCAAAGCTTAACACTTCTAAATATCTGGTACATTATGTTAAGTAGCATTGATCTGGGAGAGGAATGGAAGAGCATGGAGAGAGGATAGGAAGAAGGCCAATAAGCCCGGAGAAATCAATCCTGGTTTTTCTAGCATAGTAGGGTTAACTACTGATTAAAACAATCTATGTTGTACTTCAAAATGAGTAGAAAATTCTCAACACATAAAAACGATTAATGTTGGAAGTCATGGAAATGTTTGTTACCGACTTATTACACATTGCATACATGTATTGCATAATAATGTACCCCATAAAAATATATAAATGTTATGTCTTGATTTAAATTTTTTTAAAAAGAAGCAGTTCAATAAAGGTAATTTTTGGTTCAGTTGTTCTGAATTATACCAAAATGTAAACTAAAAGGCCTTTTACCTTTAACAGTTTGGAGTGCGCAACGTTCAGCACATTTATGACAGCCTTACAACTTGACCCTTTAATCTGCTCAATGATATAGTTGAACTTGGCTGACATCCGTTTCCAGTGTTCCAACTCGGTGAGTGGACCTGAGTCGTCAGCTTCTTTTCTCATCTGCTCGCTCTCAATAAGCACCTGCAATTTAAATATGTATACACATATATATGGAATATAGAAAGGATATATTCTTCTTGGTTAAAATCTCACTGCATCTTTTGAAAAAACCAAAAAGTATAAATAATAGTAACACTGAATAATGTTTAAAAACTTAGCAAGCATGGGGCTGGGGTTGTGGCTCAGCAGTAGGGTGCTTGCCTAGCACATGCTAGGTGCTGCGTTCTATCCTCAGCGTCACATAAAAATTAAAAAAATAAAATAAAGGTATTGTGTCCAACTAAAACTAAAAAAAAAAAATAACAATAAAGGTATTGTGTCCAACTAAAACTAAAAAAAAATAACAAATAAAACTTAGCAGAGAGGAGAAAGGAACTTTTTGAACATGATAAGTAGTATCTATTGAAAACGCCAGCAAACATCACAAACATCATAAAGGTGAAACTGTGAACATCATCACTTTAAAACCAAGGGCAGGGAAAGTTTGCCACTATCACCACCCACTTCCATTCCACTGGTAAAGGAAGTGCCAGAAAAAGATAGGTAAACAAAAGGCATTACTGATTGGAAATTTTTTAAAAGGGCATAATCACAGATCATATGGTTGGCTATATCTTTAAAATGTTAAGAATATTAAATATAAATCTTAATAATTATTAAAAGTGAAATATTCAGTAGGGTTGTTGGACCTCTACATAAAAACCAGTAGCACTTTTTCACAAGCCATATAGCCATCTGAAATGTAATTTCTAAAAAGATATCATCTATAACAGCAAATAATTGCAATGATAATTTTTTTTTAGAAATATCTAACAAAAAATATGTAAGACCTTTCTGGGACAGTAAGAACACTACATTTAGAACATAAGAGAAGACTTAAATAAGTGAGAGACATGTTTATGGGTGGAAAAATTCAATAATATAAAGAAGCCAGTTTTCTCTAAAGGAATATATACATTCAATGAAATTCCAATCAAAATCTCAAGAGTTGTTCTTGGTACTTGATAACCCAATCTTCAGATTTGGAAGAACAATTTGCAGATATAATCAATGCAATTTTGAATTTAAAAAAAAGCAAAGAAACTTGACATACAAAGTGTTGATTTCTAAAAGCTCCAGAAATTAAAGCAGCATGGTATGAGTCTACAAAACAAATAAATAGACCAGTGGGACAGACAGAAGAGCAAAAACTTGATATAGAATGAAACTAACCAAGTTATATTGTTATATTGTGTATATGTACACATATATAATAACAGATTCCACCACATGTATAATTATAATGTACCAATAAAAATTTAAAAATAAAACAATATAGACAGAGGTGATATTACAAATTTTAGACATGATAGTAGAGTGTACTTTGATGTATTAGACATCTTTAAGGAAAGAATGAACTGTTAAATAAGCAATTTAACAGAGGATATTAAATTGGGATATCTGGCTAACTGTGAAAAAAGTCAAAATTGGATTCCTACTTCACATCACGCACACATGCACACACACAAAAATAACTAACTCCAGGCAGACTAAAAAACTGAATGTCAGAAATAAAATCAGAAGGGCTGCAGATGTAACTCAGTGGTGGGACACCTGCCTAATGCGTGTAAGACCCTGGATTCCGTCCCCAACATCACAAAATATAAAATAAGATGAAATGGTTAAATTTCTATACAAAGTAAGGGTAAAACTATAAAGAAAAGCACAAAATTGAATATCGTAACTGTCAAGATACAGTCACAATGGGGGAAGAAACGGTATTTAAAACTGGGAAGAGGAAGACAAGGTACTGGGAATGTTCTGTTTTCTTTCTCTCCATTGCCCAGGCTGGCCTCAAACTTTCCGTCCTCCTGCCTCAGTCTCCCAAGAGGTTGGGATTACCCAGTAGAATGTTCTATTTCTTTAACCTGAGCAAAGTTTACACAGTTGTTAAGTTTTTCTTTTTTTTTTTTTTTTTGATATTTTTTAGTTTTAGATAAACACACAGTATCTTTATTTATTTTTATGTGGTGCTGAGGATTGAACCCTTTGCCTCACACATTTGAAGCAGGTGCTTCACCACTGAGCTACAGCCCCAGCCCCACAGGTGTTAATTTTACAACTTGTTTCTTTTATTGCATTCATCTTTGCATTACATTTCATTATTTAAATAAATAATTTAGGAGAAAATTTTCATAGAACTAGAAAAGGATTCCTAAATAAAATACAAAAAAACATAGAAGTTCCTAGTCACTGGAGGTAGCTCAGTTGAGACGGGATTGACATTTGTAATATATACCACTTAACTACATTAAAATTTAAAACTTCCACATTTCTAAAGACACACCAATTGAAAAGACATGGCACAGTGGAGACCAACCAAGGATCAACACCTGGAAGATATTACTTAAACTCCAGCACTTCAGTAAGATAACATTCAACAATCCAAAAGAAAACTGAGCCAAGCAGAGGGCAGGCCACTCAACAAAGAGGAAGCCTACACAGCCATTAAACACACTCCACATCAACAGTATTCAGGGTAATACAAAGTCAGTCAAGATGCCATCTCACACCCAATATACCAGCAACGGTTAAAAACCTGACAATCCCAGATGTAATCAAAGCTTTGAAGAAATGAGAACACTCAGAAGCTTCTGTAAAAAAAATGTAAACTAAATCTGATGTAGTGACTCATGCATGTAATCCCAGCTACTTAGGAGGTTGAAGCAGGGGGATCATAATTTCAAGGTCAGGCTCAGCAACTTAGCAAGGCCCCTTCTCAAACTAAAAAATGAAAAGGGCTGGAGATGTAGTTCAGTAATGAAGTGTCCCTGCATTCAATCCCCAGGATGGTGTGTGTATGTGTGTATGTATGTGTGTGTGTGTGTGTATTATATTTATATTTACATATTTATATATATACTTATATATTTGTATTTATATATATACACATAAATAAATATATATTATTTAGAACTTCCACTTTATGTATATATAACCACTATTTGGGGAGTTTGGTAATAGCCAATGAAAGATCTGTATGCAAATATTCCCAGCAATCCCATTGAGAAACTCCTGAACATGCGAAAAGAAGCCCTAGAACAATAATATGTGTTATTGTTTTTTGTAACAGGAAGAGTACAAACAATCCTCTTCCCGGGGGAATGAATAAATAAACTTCTCTACCTCCTTAAATAGAGATATAATTTAAATTTCTCCTATGTGTCTGAAAGTCTACATAATAAAACTAAGGTTTATTCATAGAGGAATACCAGACCGCAGTTAAGTGAATGAATTCAATTTGCTTGTACCAACATGAATGAATGAAAGAAAATGTTGAATGGGGGGGTTATAAAATGATTCCTAAGATATTGCTATAGATTAAATGTGTATGCCCCCAAAACTCACCTACTGAAACCTACTCTCTAGTGTGACAGTCTTTGGAGGTGGGGACTTTGGGAAGTGATTCAGTCATGATGGTTCTGTTTTCCAGCATGTGAGGTGACAGCAAGGAGCCCACTGTCTACAAACCAAGAAGCCAGCCCACCCCAGACACTTCTCCAATAGTACAGGAGACCACTGCAGGGGTTCTCTGGTGGGCAACTGCTTGCTTCAACCTAGGGAGACCTGGAAGCAAATTCTGGGGTGAGTGCTCTGGGCCAACTCTGTGGGTCAGTGTTCCAGGCTCTCCTAAGGAGCCTCCAAGCCCTCCAGTTTTTGATACCCCCAATTGCACCTTCTGCACAGTTCTAAAAAGGGTCAAACTAGAAATGATTTCTTCCTCCTCCTGCTTTCTCTCCTGCTTCTCTCTCTTCAGGTACCTGAAGATTTTCTTCTCTGATTCCACTGTGCTTATGAACCACAGATCTGAGTCCGCTCCCAGGGGCCTCTTTCAGTTTAGGGAAATTGCATGATGTCTGGGTTAATTTTTTGTTTTTGGTTTTGGTTATTATCGTTTGGATTTTGTGTTTTTGCATTATTTGCAGTGTGAGTCCAAGTCTCTCATAATTTTGACCTGCATTCTACTCCTACTATTGCTTTTCCTATGGCTAGAGAATTTTTTTTTTTTTTGACCAGAGAACTGCAGATGTGCCTCCAATACTCATAGGAGCAAGCATAGTCTGAACCTCTATGACAACACAGGTGACTCCACTGATCAACAAAGAGGCATTTATTTTGTGTCTAGTACAGTGGCTCATCATTATGTCCTCTCCCTCTCTATTTCACAGAGAGTATGACAATAAACAAATTGTTGGGGATAGATACTGGCTATCCCTCATGATTTCATTTCCCCTTTAAAGGGAGAAATACCTAAAATTGATTTTAAGTAGTCCACAAAGAACAACGGTTTTGCTCCAGAGCCAACAACAAGCTGAGTTTCAGAACAGAATCTAGAAGAAGGTTTCGAGCTCCTCTTCCCTTAGCTCTTAGAGACAAAATGCAACATGGCTAGGTGCATGGGACAACTGCGACTCCAGGTAGAATGACTTGAGTGAACTCACCTGTTCGATCTGTTTGTACCATATCATCAGCACCTCCTCTAGCTGACGGACAGTTTCTGAATTGCTAGCTGCGGCCGTCACTTCTTCAAAGGTATGCAATTTGGAAAAATCAATATTGTCTATCTTCTTTAACATCACTGTGCCCTCAATACTTATTCTGGCACCTAATGGAGACAAATAATATCAAGAAAAGTAGTTAATGTTTTGTTAAATGTCAATGTGTGCTTTCCAGCTGTAATTGCTAAAATGTTAAAGATCTAATACTTTTTAGAAATATATCTCTAATTGATCATTAGATTGTGACTTGATTTCCTCATAAGTATAATATATAATATTAAATGATAGAAATACACATTTTAAAGATTTCATAATAAAGCATGTATTTTTGAAGATGCTGAAAAGTTTTTATTAAGAATGTAACAAGATATTCCTCCTACTATAATGGAAAATTTTTTAAAACGCATTCCTAGAAATTAGGGATTTTCATGGTTTCATACAAATCATAAAATTTACCTCTAGGTCTCATACTTACTTTGATTAACATCTTCTTTCAAGATGAAAACGTTTTCACTAATGTTTTCTTTTTTTATTTTTTATTTTTGTAGTTGTAGATGGACAGTATGGCTTTATTTTATTTGTTTACATTTAAGTGGTGCTAAGGATACAACCCAGTGCCTCACACATGCTAGGCAAGCGCTCTGCCACTGGGCTAAGCCCCAGCCCCCACTAATGTTTTCTTAACAACATAATTTACTCATTTTTAGTAGTGAACAAAAAATTTATACTAACCATCTAAAAATGAAAGGTACCTATTGAGGGTTTCAGTGAAAATGTGCTTTTCAGATTCTCCCTGCTTGGACTGGTTTAAAGCACCCCAGTTGCTCGTGGAATGAATAGCTGGTAGAAATATACTTGACATCATGTTCTTGATCCCGTTCAAGAGTCCTTCTGATGCATCCAAAACAGTAAATAGTACTTCCTGAAAAGGGGGAGGGGGTGATGTTCAAATGCAATTTCATATGCTAAGTCCATTAAAAAACTAAAAATCACCATCTATTTCTTACTGCAATACACAAGACATCTTGTAAACTATTAGGAAAGCTTATGTGGTTATGAACATTAGAGCTTTAAAACCAGCAAACTTAGCTCCTGCCTGATTCTGACCATTCACAAGTTAGCTCTTTATGGAGATTCTGCCTGGAGAGCAAGCCTCTGCCTGGACCTGTGCACTGTCAGGGGTTTGCAACAGAGCCTCCTGCATGAAGGAGTCCTCAGCTGAAAGAGGCATGAAAACTTTATCCAGCCAGGAGACAATTAAAAAAATAAATAAATAAAAACAAAAAACAGCCCTCTGTCCAGGATTTTGGAGGGAAAAAAAATTACTGGTCACAAGAAATCAAGAGCCCAAAAACCAAAAACCCACTACCCAAGAGCATGACATCTCAATTAATATAAATTAAATGAGCTAGATCTCCCAAACCAATAAATTAAGACTAAAAGGCTCAGCCAGGTATGGTGACGCATGCCTGTAATCCCAGCAGCTTGGGAGGCTGAGACAGGAGGATCACAAGTTCAAAGCCAGCCTCAGCAATCGCAAGGCACTAAGCAATTCAGTGAGACCGTGTCTCTAAATAAAATACAAAATAGGGCTGGGGATGTGGCTCAGTGGTCAAGTGCCCCTAAATTCAATCCCTGATACACTCACCCCCCTCCCACCCAAAGGCTCATATAGGGCCACTGGAAATTGGCTGCTTGTTGTTTTTAACTATGAGATGGCGACTGACATGGTTTGAATATGGGGAATGTCCCCCAAAGGACCATATGATAAGGCCCTGGTCCTCAGAGTGGCACTACTGGGAGATAGTAAGAATTTTGGGAGTTGGGGCCTAGAGGGAGGTCCTTAAGTCACTGAGGGCATGCCCTCAAAACGGATTATGGGACCCCACATGTCCTCTTCTGCTCTCTCTCTCTCTGTATATATATTTCTCTCTCTCTCTCTCGCTCTCTCTCTCTCTGCTTTTTAGCTTGAGACATGATTGCTTTATATGTACTCTTGCTTTTGCCATCTGGCACCCTCACCAGAGGACCAAACCAACAGGGCTGCCCAGTATTGGACTTGAACCTCCAAAATTGTGAGCTACATAAACCTTTTCTCTTTATAATTTAGTTGCCTCAGGTATTTTGTTGTACTAACAAAAGTGAACTACTACAGTAATAATGAAGACTATAATGACTACTAATATAGGTGGGTGCCATTATCTTGATTCTTGCTAAGGTGGCAGCAGTTTTTTGCACCATTGTTTCTGCACCACCAATTGTTAACATAGTAAAAAGGGCAAGTAGAATCTTAGTATTATGATAAAAGTTGGTTCACAGATCCCCTGAAAAGGTCTTGGGTAACACTTTAAGAACCACTAGTATACTACATGTCTCTGCTGTGTTATTTGCATAGTTATAATGATATAAACAAATGTTGAGCTATGCAGCATAAAATATATAACGTTTAGAATGCAGGAATGGGGAAATAAGGGAGGGGGCCAAAGTGTAAAAAGGAGCTAAATCCTCATCTTCTATAGAGAAAAGTTCACAAATAACTGGGTGCAATGGTGCACACCTGTAATCCCAATAACTCTGGAGGCTAAGGCAGGAGAACTAAAAGCTTAAGGCCAGCCTCAGTAATTTAGCAAGGCCCTAAGCAATTTAGTGAGACCCTGTCTCAAATTAAAAAATAAAAAAGGCTGGAGAGGTAGCTTAATGGTAAAGTACCTCTGGATTCAATCCCCAGTACCAAAAAGAGGGGAAAAAAAAGTCCACAGATAATACGTACATTGTCAGAGCGAATTATTTAGAGATAGGAAGTAAAGAGAAGAACCTGCTAAAAGAGTTTAAGAATTGCTTCTAGAGAGTGGCACAGAGGTTAGTGTTGCACCTCTTCCTTTTTTTTTTTTTTTTTTTGGAGCACTTTTGTTCTTTAATTGTGATTTCTAATTTGACTGTGTAATGAACATATCATGGCTCTCAACACCTCTCTTCACATATCTTTTTCCTATGCACTTACTTTCACAATTTAGAGCTACAGGTGAGATAGCATGAGTCTTCCTTTTTTAAACTAAGTGCACATGTGACTGTGATAAAACAAAGACTAAAGTACAAAAAAAGAACAGGGCTGGAATGTGGCTCAGTAGTTGAGCACTTGCCTAGCGTGAACAAGGCCCTGTGATTGATCCCTGGCACCATAATAATAATAAATTTAAAAGGACAGACTAAACCATGGACAAGTTGAAAAGAGAATTAGTGAAATGGAAGACAGACTGAAGAAACTATCACACATAGACACATCACGGTGGAAACACAGGACTTCAAAGACAAAGAGGAAAGCAGGTGGGAAGAAAAAGGAAAGATTACTTATGAAAAATGCTAACAAGAGCAATCACATCAGCCACAAAAGATGCAATAAAATATCTACAGAAAAGAAGCTAAATTAAGATTGCATTTCAGTTACCTTTCCCATTTGTAAAAGGTATTAAAACTATCAGAATAATAAAGAGAACTCATATTTGTTGAGAGTCCATGATATAGCAGGTGAAGTAATAAGAATTCACATATTATTTGGTTTCATAATAGTCCTTGAGATGGGTATTATTATTCCCAATTTGAAAATGTAGAGAATTGAGTCAGAGAAAGGTTGCGCAACTTGCCAAAGAATGCACCACCAGTCCGTGGTGAAACTTGGAGGCAAATTTGGGTCTAGGTAACCAAAAGTCTTACTTTTCCCATTCTCATGGACTGCCTTGTCAGGACTAGGTTAGCAATGCCCAGGCTCTAGGTCAATTCTCTCTTCTTCTGCAACAGTAAAGAGATGAAATATTGGGGCTGGGGTTGTGGCTCAGTGGTAGAGTGCTTGCCTCACATGTGTGAAGCATTGGGTTCAATTCTCAGCACCGCATATAAATAAATGAATAAAATAAAAGGTCTGTCAACACTAAAAAATATTTTTTAAAAAAGAGCTGAAATATTGAGTGTCAGGGATGTTAAGTAACTAAAAATTATGTGACACAGAATAAAATGTGTTCCCGGTGAACATAAGGGTAGAATTTATTTGTACACCATCTACAAGAAACAGAATTTTCATGCATTTTAAAAACAGTGACTGAAAGACAAATATAACTATTCTTTATTAGAGCTCATTTCTCTGTTTCTTTAAATAGATGAATATATTATTTTCTTGGAACTCTATTCAGACCAACATATAGAAAAGGACAGCAAAATAAAGCAAAATGTGATATGAAAATACAGCAGTGTTTAACTATATCTTTGGGGAAAAAAATTCAAACATACCTCATGGATATTTTTACTATTTATAGCCACGTCATTATTACAGCGAACAAAAAACAAACACAATCCTTTTAGACTGTCTGGGGCGGTGCTGTCTATATACAATCTCATCATTTTTGACCCTTTGGTTATTCCAGGAATAGTTCGACCACATTCTGAAAACAAAATTCAAGAACTTAGCATAAGATCACATAATGGATCAAGTGTAGTAACATCCTGAGACTCTTAATACCATCGTTTAACTCTGTTGTAAGAAATTTCCAATTTTTTTTTGTCTTATCAAAAGATGTCAATAATTGTAATTCTTAAATTGCAGTCTTTTCTGGTGCCTTTTCCTGAACACCACACTAATACTCCTCTTGGTCTGGCCTCAGGGCCTTTACACACACTCTTCCCCTCCCACCCTGAGTACTTTGCCTATCAAACTGCTATTCATCTTTAAGATCTCATCTGAAATGCCACCATCTCAGGGAGCCTTCACTTCCAGTTCCTCTACTAAATACATTCATGGATACCAACTTGTATTAAATCCTTTCTTCAATTGATTTCAACAAAAATTAAACATTTAATTATAATTCTTTAATTTAAAAAAACATTAAAACGTAAAAATTCTGTCAGATGACTAGTGACTATTAATTTGTAAAAACATTTATAAAATTTATAAAACATTTTACAAAATTTGCAAAACTAATATTTACAAAATAACCATTTTTAAATGGGATTTTTTTTAAAAATGCAAAATATCCATCACAAAACCACAAAAGTGTTTTAACTGCTCAGTTTCTTCCTTTGGGTTTGGGGGTGGCTGTCCCTCTGCTCTGTGAGGACACCAGTCCCAGACCCCTACAGAGATAGGAATGTGAAAATCCCAGACTAATGCTACGCCATGCAAGAATGTAAACCTTCAAATGAGACCCACAAAGCAAAAATGAGATTTGAGAGATATTAATCTGGTGAGGAATTCTAAAGAAATTGCCCTGAGATCCATGGAAATGTTCTATTCCTACCCTTGCCAAGGCCTAATTGTAGTTCAACTAGATCTAAATTATGTGAACCAAAATTCTGGTCTTGCTTGAATAGGCCAAAGTCAATTTCTGTTACTTGCAGAGGCCAAAAGACATGCCATATGCCTGTAGCAACTTAACAGCCCAAATGCCCATTCACAGAGATTGCACCTCCCTTTTATCCTCCTCTTTTTCCTTGCTGAGAGAGCGTATTTTGTCCTGTTCAGCAATGTGTGCACTCCCAGGGAGAAAACTACTTTCCTAGTTCCCTAGTCCCTTGAGTAGCTATGTGACATAGTTTCTAGCAGATAAGACAAGCTTGATCTTTCCTGAAAAGGGGGATGGGTGGGACCACCTAGAGGGGAATGATTTCTAAAACTCACAGTACGGCTGTAATGAAATACTATATATAATTTGTTCAAATGAGGGAAATAAGTAATGGCATGGAAAATGTCTAGGGTACACCAGCAAGTGCAAAAAGCCAGTCAAGACTAAAATGTAAAAAATTAATAAATGTGTTGCTGTGATTCATTTTTAAATTATAACAAACATTTGTATGTTAACAAATGCATATAAGATATGTAGGGAAATATTTAATAAACTGATAAATAATTACTTCTATAAGTAACAAAAATAATGATTAAAAATATGTCTACCTTGATCTTGCAATTTTCCCTGTGAGGTTTCTTCCTAGAATGTCTTTCTCGTCCACATAGATTTAGCTTCAATGAATGTTCATTGAGGCATCATTTAAAGGAGCAAAACTTGTAAACAACTAAATTGTAATAGGAGATCAGTTTTGAAAATTATAGCAACATCAGCCTCATGAAATGAAACCATTAAAAATTTAATTGTAGAAATGTATTTATTGGCACAGAGAAGATAATATTATCAAATTTTAAAAGCCACTCTAGAGAAATACATAGAGTTGGATCTCATTTTTGTAAATATGGGTATATACCAAAGCAGTTACAGGTAATATTCATCAAAGAATTAACAGTGCTTTCTCCAACCGAGCAGGACTATGGGTAGTTTTTATTTTTCTTCTAATTATAGATATTTTCTTATCTTTCTATAAGTTTCAACTATTGTTTTCATTTTTAATGAATTACAAAAATACAGGCCCCCCAGGATAAGAACTGTGAGAAACAGAGAATCTATAGAGTAGATCTAGACACTAATTGTGAGTTTACATAATTTTGTTAGATATTAAGCAGGTTTTATGGTTGCCCTTTGGTATCTTAGGACCCCCAAGGACACCAAAATCCACAGGTGCTCAAGTCTCTTTTATAAAATAGCATATAACTTACCCACATTTTCCCATAGACTTTAAAATCATCTCTAATATAATAGCTAATGTATAATACCTATATACCTAATAACTAATGAATAATATATAATACCTAATCCAGTGTCAATGCTATGTAAATAGTTGTTACACTAATGGTTTAGGGAATAATGACAAGGAAAAAGTCTGTACATGTTTAGTAGAAATATAATTTTTGGGGCTGGGGGTGTGGCTCAAGCGGTAGCACGCTCGCTTGACATGCGCAAGGCGCTGGGTTCGATCCTCAGCACCACATACAAATAAAATAAAGATGTTGTATCCACCGAAAACTAAAAAATAAATAAGTAAAAAAAAAATAAAATAAAAATAAAAATAATTTTTGAATCCAAAGTGCAGAGCACAGACTGGGGCATAGCTCTGTGGTAGAGCATGTGCTTAGCAAATGCAAGGCCCTGGGTTCAATCCCCAGAACCTCAAAATAAAACACACCACCACCAAGGTGCACAACCCACAGATTTGGAGGAATGACCATATGTATATTAAATAATTAGAGGAAATAGTCAAATGCTGTATTTATGATGCAAAATTTAAATGACCCAAGAATCTAGAGAACAGTGATGGATATAATGGATCCATCTAGGAAGGCTATGTAGAAAGAGAATGCATGAGGGGACCTAAAGGAGGGTCAGAGAGAAGAAAACTATGTGAGAAGACAGGCAAGTGGAGTCAGGAGAGTGGGAAAGAAGCGTGTACAGAAAGCAATGAAAACAGTGGCTTAAAGGGAGCACCAAATTCACACTTGCAAGACTAGATCAGACTAGACAAGTACTGTGCACCCAGATTACAGTGGGCTTTGGACAATGAGGAATTTAGACCCACGCCAATAAAAGCAGGCCAAAAATACTTACTTGGCAGGAATCTGTAATGTGAACTTGTGAATTTCAGAGAGAAAATATGATAAGAGATATTATAATTTTCAATCTAGATTACTAGAACAGGCATAAAATAGTGGCCTAGGCTAAGGCAAGCAGAGGAGGAAAATGATAAAGAAATAATAGGAGAGACACATTGAAGGTAAATCCACAGTCCTTAGAAGATAAGCAGTCCAAAAGGACGGCCCACACACCTACTCATTAAAACAAAGGTTTAATAAGCTGGTTGCATGTTAATGATTTTAGGTATAAAGTGAACAGTGGGGAAAACTAGATATCCCCCGCTGCCAGCTGTCCCAGCACAAGACACTGAGGCAGGACCACAGGGGCAGCCACTGGGCTCTGGGTGGCTTCATGGTCATTTCTAGTCACCTGAAAACATGTGAACAATATGGCTACCTGTTCCAGGAAAATGCAACTAAGTTCCAGTGAAAATGTGTGTTCCCGGATAGAGGGCCATGATTTCTATAAGGAGATTTCTCCTAACATCATTATAGCAATGTCTGAAATATGAATGGGGGCTGAAATTGTACTGTTCTTAAGACACGCTTTTTTTCTTACACATAAGCTTCTAGTAAAAATAATATATAAAATAGAAGATTGTGCATGTAGAAGAGAAAAAACATGCTATACTTTAACACTCATTAACTAATCACTAGCACAGTATCCTCATAAAACATGCTTACCAAGGCCAGGTGCATCTCCTTCCTGGTACAAAAATTTCAATGTCTTACAACCACCTTTCTCAAAAAAATGAATAAATGGTTCCAGCTGTTAAATAAAAGAAACAAATGATGATCAATAAATGACTAGGGGATTACAATAAAATGAAGCAACCCCTGTGGGAGGCATTGCACATATCTTAATCATATCATTTTGTAAAGAAGAAAAATAAGGCTCAAAGATTCTATTGAAGGGACACAGAGGAAGGTGCCTCAGAGGCAAGATTAAAATAAAAACCAATTTACCTCCAACATTGCAACGGAACATACGGTGTTTTCCTTCCCCCCATTCCTTTCCTTTTCTTTCCTTTCCAAGACAGGGTCTCACTATGACAGCCAGGCTGGCCCCAAACTCCTGAGTTCAGCAATCCTCCTGCCTCAGTCTCCTGAGTACCTAGGACTACCACCTAGTGAGTTCTATTTTTTTCTTTTATTTCTATTTAGTTTGGTGAATTAAATTTCTGAACCTACATTAGATATCTACCTATACCATTCTGGCCAGCCACTTATTTGACCCTGCCTCATAGAATGTCACAGAAGTTGATAAATAAGTCCAAATGGAGGTAAGGATAAGAAACTATTATTAAGAGAAGTTATTTTTAAAAGCTGACATAGAAAATAGAAAACTCACCTATTAACTGTTTCATTTGACCAGTTATTTAATCAATTATACTTTTAACAATTGTAATTTGATTCATATAATAGACAAACCAATATAAAAATAAATAATAAGATTCTTCCATATTTATGAGCACAAAGGTTTTATCTTTTGAGGAATCAGTATAGTATTTTAGCAAGTAGAGAACTAGATAGGTCACATAAGCTTTTATATCATATGAAACACAAAGTTAAGATACCCCCTTCACTTAGTCCCTCTGATCATAAAGAAGTCTCTCTCTTGGGCAGAGAGTTTTTCTTCATTTACTGACCAGTTGGGATAAAGTATCTTAGGTTTAGCAAAGCCACTCCCCTTGGGATGATGGTTCTCAAACATCTGCATGTATCAGAAAATCATATAGAGATTTTTAAAAACATATAAAACTCTGGGCATGAGAGTTTGCATGTCTAACACATTCCAGGTATTGCTGATACTGCTAGTCCTGGGACCACATTTGAAAACCTCTACCCTAGGAGATGAAATAGAGCCACAGAGAAGTGCATAACTCTGGCCCCTAATTTTCTGCTCTTCCATCTCTTGCATGAACTTAAACCTTTTTGTATAATTACAACCTACAAGATACAACAGCTGGAAGTACAGCTTTTCTTGCTGACCCTTTAGCTTTGAAGCATAAAAATTCTCAAAAGTAGTGCACGTGCCAGGCATGGTGGGGCACGCCTGTAATCCCAGCAACTCAGGAGGCTGAGACAGGAAGATTGCAAGTTCAAGGTCAGTCTCAGCAGTTTCACAAGGCCCCTAAGGAACTTAGTGAGACCCTGTTTCAAAATAAAAATTAAAAGGGCTGGGGATGGGGGCTGGCTTTATAGCTCAGTATTAGAGGGCTTGCCTAGCACATGTGAGGCACTGGGTTCGATCCTCAGCACCATAAAATTAAATGAATAAAATAAAGGTCCATCAACAACTAAAATAGATAAATATATAAATTTATTTTTTAAAAAAGACAAGTGTCTAAAGTTTTAAAAAAAAAAAAAAAAAGGACTAGGGATGCTCAGTGGTAAAGCATCCCTGGGTTCAATCTCTCGTACAAAAAAAAAAAAAAAAAACACAGTAGTGCACATGACCATGACCATGATAAAAAGACATCAGAATACCAAATGCAATGAATCATTGCTTTTTAGATACACTGTTACTTATAAGACTAGCAAAATCAATGTTATTGTGGGACAAAATCATGACTGCAAATTTAAAATTCATTTATATTAGCTAGGTGTAGTGGTACATGCCTATAGTCCCAGCTACTCCAGAGGCTAGCAGGAGGATTGCTTATGCCTATGAAATAGAGATTAGCCTGGGAAATTCCCCATCTCAAGAAAAATAAAATACACTTGTATTTCATAATATTTTGCCAACAGTTTGTCTGATCCATACTACAGCCTTGAACTATAGGAAAGATGGGATTATTACACCCTCTTATAGAAAAGTAAAGCTAAAAAGATTTTAAGTGATGGTCTCAATGACACTCAATCACAGTACTAAGCCTGAGAGACTGGACCCCAGCCTTTGGTCACCAGCTCTGCACTCCTTCCATAGAACCATACCTGTCAATCAGAAGCAAGGTTCAGGAATCCAGCAGGTGAAAGAAGATACGAGGCATGGTGGAAATAGTGATCATCCTTTTATTCAGAGGATAGCCCCTAGCCAGCCCCATGAGTCATTTCTATAGGCCTTTTTAAATATACAGGCCAAAAAAAGGAAACACACTGCCAACTGGTTACATAAGTGGGCACATGCTCACAAGCAAATGTTTCTGATCTTGAGTACATACACTGAATCAGAGTGTTTCTGATCTTGACTACACACACTGACTATAACATAACCAATTCATGGTCTAGGTCACACACTGAAAGCACCACATAGCCTGCTGGAAGCCCTGGCAAGGGAGCCTAACTATAGCTATTTTGGACCTGCCCCAACACTACCACTACCATCTTGACTTTGGAAAACACTGCCAGTAAGCCGGGAAATGATTATCTCTAGCAGTACTTAACAAAGGGACCAGTAAAACAGAAAGAGGAAAAAGCAAGAATGTCAATGTCAATGAAACCTCTGTATTGGTCAGGTCCTGGAAAGAAAGGGAGACATTCAAAAAAGAGTTCTTGAAAAAACTTTAAAATATGGAGGCCCCAACTAGAGGCCAGATCAGGGTAACCGACGTACAGCCCTAGCAACAACAGAGGAAAACCATTTCCAACCCGAGGCCTGAAAGGAAAGGGAGGAAGGAATGGTGTAACTAAACCTGGCTGAGACCTGAAGGTGTGTGCAGAGGAGCTGTAGTTATGGGGAGTGAGGAGCGTGGCCAGTGGGGAGCGATCAGGTTTCTCTCCCCTTCTGCCCTCCGGTCTCCTGTTGGAGCCTCTCAGTGGCAAAACCAAGTAAAACCCAGAGAACAAGGGAGCCCAGTTCAGCCCTCTGAGCCACAGAGCAGGGCAGAGACAAGGGCAGAAAGGATCTGATGGCAAACAGAAGAACCATCACACCCTCTGTCAGCTACCTTTTGGGGGTGCCTTTACTGAGCTGCCTTCACCCTGGAGTGCATGTCAGGTTTCACATGTAAGAAATACTTTTCTGCTAGGTGCGGTGGCACACACCTGTAATCCCAGCAGCTCAGGAGGCTGAGGCAGGAGAATCACGAGTTCAAAGCCAGCCTCAGCAAAAGTGGGTTGCTAAGCAACTCAGTGAGACCCTGTCTCTAAATAAAATATAAAATAGAGCTGGAAATATGGCTCAGTTTTCAAGGGCTCCTGAGCTCAATCCCCAATACCAAAAAAAAAGAAAGAAAGAAAAAAACTTTACAATATACCCAATTTCTTTCTTTCTCTCTCCCTCCCTCTCTCTCTCTCTCTCTCTTTTTTTTTTTTTTTTTTTTTTTTTAAA